>NW_017670396.1:244045-249513 GCF_001879085.1 Nicotiana attenuata
CGTTGGCAACGGTCAGACCTTAGAATTGGTCCGTTGGCCAACGGAAATTATTGCATTAAATAGTACCGTTTTTTTTTAATTTTTAACCCTTTTTCAATTTACAAAACTAACCTTCTCTACTAACTATATCCTACTCCCCCCCCCCCCTCTTCTTCTTCATTTCTTCACTCAATACTCATTTCTCAATCTCAAATTCTCAAATCTCAAGTTAAATCATGCCTCGTACTTCTAGAGTGCGCTCATATGTTTGGCAACACTTTGAGGTAGTAGAAGAAAATGAAGAAGGTCAGAAATTAAAGTGCAAGAACTGTGGTCAAGTCTTAAAATTTCGTTCAGAGTGTGGCACAGGCAGTTTAAGGAGGCATATAAAGTATTGTCTTGAGCGTCCTCCGGAAATTCGTATTTAAGATTTTTCGACAATTTGTGTTATTTTAAAATTATTAGACGTATCTATGCTTAATGTTTTAGTTTGTTAGATTAATTTGAAGTATTATTAATTTATTATGCATGAAAATTTAGTTTTACTATTTTTTTGTAATTTACTTTTTAAATGCAAACTTTAATTTTGAATTTTGAAATAAATGTAGTACTTGCAATTTATAAGTGCAATTTTTTCCCATCTTCCTTGTATTCTTTAAATTAATACAAAGTATTAATATAACTTACAATAGTTATACAAAATTCCAAAAAAAAATTAAAAATACACTAAACCCGACCCGGCCCGGCGCCCTCAACCCGTAACCCTTACGGTTCAATTTTTACCCGGATGAACCCGAACCCGTTAAACCCGTTAAGAACCAACTCCGAACCGGCCCGGACCGTAACCCGTACGGTCCAAAAAAATAGAGGCCCGGCCCGGCCAGGCCCACCCGTTTAACACCCTTGGTTGCAGTAGTGAGCATGATTTCAACAGGGGAAATGGCTCAATCCAACTGCATGAACGCGTTCTTTAGCATGTATTCATGCCTTAGCTATGTCACTGGAAGTTAAAGAATGAGGTGATTGGACATAAAATTTCGATTTCTGAATTTGTATGCTAGGCTGTTAGCAAACAATTAATGTACGCAATACCGATTGAATTAGGTCGATAAGCCGCCCGATAACCGCCCGATAAGAGCTAAACCGATACCAATCCACCTGATATCTTATCGGGTGGCTAACGGATTAATATATTTAAAAGTCGATAACCGATAAGCCAAACCGTTAAGAGTAAATAACCGCCCAATCCGCCCGATAAGCAGCCCTACACCCGACTTGTTATACGATAAGACCGAGCTTTACCTGTATGCATAAAGCTTGAGCCTTATTGAAGCAACAAGAGTTCGCATCTAGAGCTGTCAATACGGGCCAGGCTAGCCCAGCTCGGCCCGTAGCTTTAGTAATTGATGGGCTGAGTTGGACTAGCCCACCATTTTGATGGGCCTTATAATGGTCAGGCTATCTCAGCCCTATGTGGGCCGCGGGCCTCTACGGGCCGACTTATCATTTTAAAAATATAATTTTATATTTTTCCTTTAAGTTCTGACCCAAAAAAAGATAATTATTTAAAAGTTGAAAAATATCTTATTGAAATTTTTTTGCAAAACTAGTTAACTTTTTATATTGTTCCAATATATCACAATAAACACTACAAAAAAAGTAAAAGACAAGACTATATTTCATTCATTAAAAGTCAAAACTCAAAACAAACTATTCAAGAGAAAGTCCATGACGCTAATGAGATATCCAACACATCATCTTCATCAAGCACATTTGAATCCGCTTGTGGCAAGGTTATCTTAACATCTTCACTTTCATCTACATCTACAATTCATATGTAATATTAGTTAGTTAAATTCTAAGAGTAACTAAATTTTAAAAACTAATAATGTTCAGTCACATAAAAAAAAATTATTACCAGTTTGAGTTTGGGAAAAGCTGTGCAGCCAATTTCGAGTAATAACAAGTGTTTGGACATTTCATAATAAATGCAACTTCTGTACTTTGTAAGAACACGTCACCAATGCTAAATGTTGATTCCGATGCTACAATGGTAATAGAAATACTAAGTATATCACGCGCCATCACTGAAAGATCGAGATATTTTCTGGAATGGTCCTTCCAATACATGACAACATCCATCTCTTGAAACTTCTTAAGATCAAATTTTAGTTCTTCTTAGTAAAGATTCAATTCTGACTTTACATCTCTAGAGGCAGTATACTTTTTATTTTTATATATTTTAAATAAATATTTTATTATGCCCACGGGCCGGCCCAGCTCGGCCCCAGTCAAGCCTCACGAGCCACGGGCTTACTCGGACCGAGCTAAAAGGCCTCGTTTTTAAATGAACTCCAAAAAATCTAGCCCAACCCTGCTAAATCACGGGCTGGGCTGGATTGGCCCAACGAGCCAAGCCCATATTGACGGCTATATTCGCATCCCAAAAGGAAGAAAGTTGGAAAAAGAGATAATGAGGAATAATCCACTACTAAATCGTAATACATCTGTATTTTACACATGGCCATTGACACCCATGGGCCATGGATCTGTCTGTACGGACATGATGAATCATACGCAACAGGAATTACAAAGTGGTACCTTTTCGAAGTTACAGTAGTTATAACAGAATGTCAAGATACCAATTCGAGTGGTATCTCCATACCCTTATATGTGATAAGGAATTTGAAAGTTGAAACCCAGAAACTGCTCAACCTGAATTCAAAGCAGCAAGAGCTCACATATTTGAACCTGCAACCACTGTAACTTTGAGTTAAATAAATCAAACATTATTTTTTACAAGAATCAAATACTCCTATTTTAGCATTATTGACTTTAAGGAAGCAATTTCTTTTGAGGAAATTCAATCTATTTTTTACCACCTATCCATTTGTTTCACTTTCTCACAAACCCAAGACCTAAAACTAAAGCAAATCGAAAGTTCTATACTAAATACAAGGAAAAGAGGCAATTACCTGATCTTTTACTTTCTGAAAGGAAGCAGAGCACTAATGTTCCCGAATTCCGCATCCCCAACAAAAAGTAAGATCCATGTATGAATGTTTTGCTCCAGCAAATAATAAAATGAGATATTTCTGATGCAACAGTATACATCCTTTTGACTTTAGAAGGAACTAAGGCAATCTTTTATCAACATAAACAAGGGATTGGTGTAAGCGGCTCCTCCTAGTTTCTCAAACATGACCCCGTCCATACGGGCTTGGATTCCATCAGATGATGCCACATCATTTAGCAACTCTTTTAAAGTTCTATCTGCACCGGCTAAAGAGCTCCCTATGCCGCTTAAAACTTCCGGTAAGGATGCGGATGGCCTTGACAGCTCAACAAGAGAAACCTACAGTTTTAACAACTTATTAGGAAGACTAAGAAATTCATCTCCATTACATCAAAGTGATAAAGAAAGAGATGAAAGTACAAACAAAAAAGGAGGAAATTAACTTACGAGATAGTTTCTACTCTTCAAAAAACATTTTTGCTTTTCCAATCAAAGTTTCTCGCCTCTGACTACATTTTCAGTTACTAATAGTAGAAAGCAGCTTCCAAGCTTTGTTAGGTATTAGTAACACTAAGCTAGTTGGGCATCAAACATCATCATGTATTTCTTTTTTCCTTTTTTTAATAAGTGGGCATTTTATAAACAAAAGCACAAAGAATGTGCAGTGGTCACATCATGATCCTTACAAGTATTTCAATTCCATATCCAGGAATCTTGCAAAAACTCAGTTCCTACATCATCATGTATTTCTTTTTTCTGAATAAAAGACAAAGGGATGAGTACCATACATGGTTCACATCTGTCTAATCAAAACAATAACTATTGTTTAGATTTCCAAAAAATGCTATCCTTCAACCCATTATAATTTGGCAACAATGAAAGGTGGCTCAGAGTGCACAAAAACAAAGCTAAATCTGCTGCTTGACAGCAGCATAAAGTATCTTGCAAGCAAGTTAGAGCAGACTGTGCCTAGGATGTAGTGAGCCTTTGTCAAGCTATTCCCTTTTGCTACATATTTGACTTCTTTTTATCTCAAAGTTGTGGCAACTATTGATGAAAGAAGCAACTGAGATGATCTAGAACCCGGTTTTGGCAGGAAAATTCCCCAGCTCTCTATTAGAAGATCAAGAGATTCAGATCCTGAGGTTCCCAAGAGAGTTCCAGAATTTAACTAGAATGACAGTTGACAAAGATCCAAGCATAAACTGAAATAAAGACTTGAGAATCATGCTTCAGAAAGCACAGCACTACAATCTATGTGCTCAAACTTGAAATAGCTGTTTTTAACAGCAAAATAAGATTTGCTTATGACGCACCTGTTTTTCCTGAGGTATATTGGCCTTCTGTTTTGCAATTGCGACAGCACGAGAGAGACCACCGATAGCATCAACTAGACCTCGTGAAAGAGCATCATTTCCAGTCCAGACTCTCCCTTGGGCAACCTCCTCCATTTTATCCACCTAAAATGCAGTGCTTCGTATTTCAATCAACTGATAAGTAAAGTAATGACTGTTCCATTCTAAGCTGTACTCTTCACCAGTAGCATACCGTCATTGATCTTGAAAGGGCAGCCTTGTCCCGGAATTGGGTATATGCATGCTGTGCAGATTTGGCAAACAGCTCTGCTTCCTCAGGCCTGCAGATGAAGTTCTATCTGATAATATACTAAATCAAAATACAAGACAATATTGGATTTCCACTTGTAGGCAATTAAAACAGCAGCTAAGCTCAAAATCCACCAAGTACAGAAGTGGAGGTTCTGATTTTGGTGTTCTGCGTAAGTACAGAAGCTATCCTACTTTTTACGAGCAAACTTCAGCTGGCTTATAGAGACCCCAAAAATGAAGCAGTGAGAACAGAAGGATGTAACGTGAAATTCACGACTCAAGGTTATGTTCTTATAAATGGGGTTCAAGGCGTAACGGACCACCCAGTGACATGTATAACCTCAAGGAAGACAAAAAATTTCACCTGAATGGTCGCTGTTCAGCCGCAGTAAGCTCTGCATATCTTCCCCTTGATATTATCTCCTTATTGAAGCCAATTTTTTCATATAAGTTTCCCAAGTTGAATTTTCCTGCCAAAAACATGTAATTTTAACATATTGAATCTGATTAAAAAATTTGCACGGGGATATATGTGAAATGGGAGTCCTAGGCTCCTAGCTCATAAAGCCAATTCCACTATGGAAGACCATGTACAAGTAAATTTTGTGAATACTAAGGACCAAAGAAACTAAATATAAGGGGGCATGCAATGGCAGAACGAAAGGCTTCCAGAACAGCATGGATAGCAAAGGAAAACCCAGAGGAACCAAGGAACGGAAAAATTGAAACTACAAAGGATTGACACTCGTGTGGAAGCAAATACATGGACCGGCATAATTGCCTCTCCCACAAGCCAAAATCTTAGAGGTTTCATCAAGACACACATCAACTCGACCCAATCTCCACTACTTGCAGGCACGCCCACC
>NW_017670396.1:249533-307202 GCF_001879085.1 Nicotiana attenuata
ACTCGCGACGCACCGCCCAACCCCAACCCCCCCCCCCCCCCACACACACCAAAGAGAGTTGTCATCCCAATTTTACTACTATCAGTCCAAGCTCAAATGCTGGTGTTCTCAAAGAATTGGGAGCAATGAGCAGGTGAATGACCGAGTTGGGATAAGGGAAGGGGAGGGCCTAGTGAAGAGATAGAACGCAAGAGCTCTAGCCTCTACCTGTGAACTACCATCTCTAACTACATAACCTATCTGTAAGATACAATTTATCCTCCGTCTTAAATTTTGGTTATTCATGCTATTTTGTGGGAAAAATATCTAATTTCCACATCAGGCTTGTTATATGGACAAAGCACTAACATAGCCTCAACCCGAATGATATTTAATTCTATAGCTGGACTTAACTCCAAATACTTTCTCCAAATCCAAAGCTTGGAAAATTCGGCTATTCCATTCAATATTGAACTGTCTAGTGACACTTC
Organism: Nicotiana attenuata; assembly: GCF_001879085.1. Taxonomy (NCBI): domain Eukaryota; kingdom Viridiplantae; phylum Streptophyta; class Magnoliopsida; order Solanales; family Solanaceae; genus Nicotiana; species Nicotiana attenuata. Next base: position 250,004 of record NW_017670396.1, read on the forward strand.
AATATATTCTGAGATGGTAAGTAATGGAACTAAATTTGGTAAACATTGTGAAAGACAGACTGTTGGGACAATTAAAGGAATCTTGCCCCCTCACAATCCAGTTCTATGGCCTAATCTGGAGGACATGAAAAGAATATCAGTACAATCAACCTTGTAAGAGCACCAAATCTGATACAAGAACATACAGTTCAGGCATGTGCGCTGAGTTTTCGTACTAGTTGTGACTGATTACTCCAATGGATGGCATTCAAAGAGAGAACATTTTGATTTTGATTTATCCTCTGGTGAAGATGGTATAAGAAAGATCTTGGAATTAGACAAGATCCATTTATGCAAGGAATCATTGACCAATCATGCATTCTAGCAAAGCAGCACAAAAGCTTCAAACAAGTTGTACCACACAACGAAAAACACCTGGCATTCAAGATCGAGATTTTTTCCCCTCAATATCTTCCTTTAAAAGGTAAAAGAGTGTGGATAGTTCAACTGGGTCTAACATGAGTAGAAACCTTCGTCAATTTGGTGATATAAATAAATCTGGTCAATCAATTACCAATCCATGCTTCTGCACCTAAAGTGTATCCCTCAGCCCACAGACAGGTGAAACGTTTTACTTTTTACTTTTTTTCTTTTGATAACGTAAAAGTTTATTAGGTAATCTACAGGCAAACTAAAAGCAGTCGGACCAACTAATGATGAATAATTCAACAAACATAAAATTATAAGGCCAAAGGATTACGGACAAACAAAAGCAATATTGATTGCATAGTAAGCAATTGGGTTTTATGATTTTTCTTCTAAAACAACTAGGAGAGTTTCTGAAGAGCACAGGTCATTCCAACTTAAGTAAAACCACTGTCTAACCATCACAAGGAACATAGTTCACCTGCATGGTGATGCTTTCAAGCGGTTGGGAGCTATTTCTAATTCTTAAAGGTGGATGGTAAATTTTACCTCCATTTCGGTTCCTGAATTATGTTTGGATCAAGATATGCAACAGTAACTGCATTTCAAGATATCTCTTAATCAGTTACAAACTTTTGGGAGCTGATAACACCTGCACAGAAATTATCTTGCTAGTGCAAAGTACAAGTTCTAAAACACAATACACACACTTGTGAAGCATAAGGTTCTCCGGAAAATTATTCCAGCTCTGACATTAGCCCCCAAATTTAGTGTACCACTCAATCACAGTTTGTAAGGAGCTAGAATTTATTCTAGTAGCTAGATTTACCTGTCACCACACCTATTGAACCTGTCAGTGTAAGGTTCTCTGCCACAATAGCTTGTGTAGCCATTGCCATATAATATCCTCCACTGGCTGCCACATCAGCCATGGATGCTATAACAGGCTTAGTTTCTGCCAGCAGTCTGATTTCTCTCCACATTCTGTCCAGAAAAGCATCCTAATCAATCAACAGAGAACTTGGTTTGAAAAAAACAAAATAATGTTTGTCAGAGTCTAGTACAGAAGCTTTTATATGTGGAAAATATATTGACTGCTTTGAAGACAGGGAAAGAACAATATCACTTTCTATTTTACAAGTGATATAGCTGAAGTATCATCGAAGAACTCAAAACAGGAGATTAAATGAAAATAAGAGTTGAGATTTCCATTGTACAAGACAATCAATTAAGCAGTTAGGATTTTATGTTTTACTTTACCTATAAAAAACATGGAAGAACGTAAAATGCAACATTATAGAAGTTAAACGGAAAAAATTCAGACAGCCAAGTGGCTCCTAACATAGTGCATACAAAGGAAAGAGCCACCATATAACAGGACTTACAGATCAGAAGCAAGAGCATCACCTCCAGGACTATCAATTCGAAGGACGACAGCTTTATACCTTTTCGACTCTGCATAGCATAGCCACACATGAAATACAAAAGAAAGAAGAAAAATTGACAACCAGAAGAAAGAAGCCAAAATAAGCACGCAATCACCTAAACCTATCAAGCTTTTTCCTCCATTCATCTTAAATCAGCACATATGAAGCATCCAAATCTGCTGCAATTTAGAGAATTTACAACACATGCAACAACAACACCAACAATATACCCAATATAATCCCACAAGTGGAGTCTGGGGAGGGTAGTATGTACACAACCTTACCTCTACCTTGTGCAGGCAGAGAGGCTGTTCCCGATAGACCCTCGGCTCAAAGCAAGCATGCTTACAGTTTACAACACATGCATGAGCCTTAAAGGACATCTTCATTGACTTCCTACTGGTTAACTGAAAATTTTATATACCGTTCTTCTAAAATAACTTTCATAGCTGATTGCAACTTCATGCATTACAAGAAAAAATAAGCCTGCAACTAATAATAACCAAGCTGGCCTTACCATCTTTAATGTTCACTATTAAAGTCTGAAAAAGAAGAAACATAGAATATGAAGTGTAGCACTTTGATTATTCAAGTACACCACTAGCAACGCAACACTAACTCAGACCTAGCAAGAATTTTTCTCCTCCATACTTAGCAAACGCTTTTCGAAAACAAGTCTCTCCAGAATCTACGTTGGAAAGAGAGGAAAGAGCACTAAGCAAATTGGAAAAGGAAAGAAAAGGTAGCCAGAACTGTACAGAGTGGATAATGCCTTGTTTCTGCAAAGTGTCTTTTTGAGACTAAAAACTTGGTATTCATGATTTATGGCTAATCAAGATTCACTGTGTAACGACCAACTGTTTTCACATATCTTGACCACTTAATGAATCATTCACGAATTGTGCACATATAAGGACAATTCATACCTCGTACACTACGAATTTTCTCAATTAACTGCTCTGCTACAATTCCTGAACTGGATGAACTAAATCGACCACGTGTGCGACTAATGCTCCCAGAGGCTCGAATCACAGCTATCTGTTCTTTATAACCTGTCAGACCGAGAGTCCATCTCCTAACTCTTGAATACTTCCTGTGTCAGAATATAATAACCACAAAAGGATTTTACATACAAAAGGAAAATAGTGCATAACAGATGAAACAAAGAAATTTGGAGAGAGGATACTAAAATACAAGACAATTGATGGTTGACGAAACCCCAAGTCGAACTGAAACAAGTTATAACACATTCCCTGTTTCGCATTAGCCACCCGAGATATTTTGCAGAACTACACAAAATAATATTTTTTTCCTTAGTTTTGATACTCTCTGAAAATTCAAGGGCCATAGATTAGTCCAAAAACAACAGTAAAGTGCAAGGCCAAATTCCAAAATATTGCATCTTCACTTCAATTAATAGAGATCATCAGTTATCATCTCATGAAAAGAAACGTACAAAATATTGGTGCAAAAAAGCAATACTGAGAAAAACATATCCAGGTGACTTGAAATTCAAAAAGAAAAAACCTGTAATCAACTGCAGGAAGATTTTTGTCCTTCGGAATTTCCAAACGCTCTTTCAACATTGACATTACCTGAGTGTTGAACAATCAGTGATCCCTTCATTAACCATGGGAAAAAAGTGATTTTTAAGTTCTTATGCACATGTCAAGTTCATGAAGCAATTTAAACATTTTTATGCAGAGTGAATAAATTCAGATGGCCAGATGCATAAATGACGCAGCCTGTATCAGCTTAGCAGCTTAGTACAATAAAAGAGATTACAGTGTGTGCCAGTCTTGTTTTCTAGGCAACAATGCTAGTATACAACTTAGTTTCTCTCCTTATAATCACACATAGACCTGCAATTCGTATGTCATCTGATGAATACAGACTGTTTACTTATTATAATAATTTTATAACTAGAAGTCAACAAAACTGATGTACAACTTAGTTGCTCTCCTTATAATCACATATAGACCTGCTATACGTATGTCGTCTGATGAATATTGACTGTTTACTTATTAAATGATTTTTTAACTAGAAGTCAATGAAACTGATTTCCCAGATTTCATCACTCGCATAAGCTAACAGGTAAAGTTGCTGCCATGTGAACAGGAGGTCACAGGTTCGAGCCGTGGAATCAATGTTGTGAAAAGTGGTCGCTTCCTCGCTTAAAGCGAGAAGCGAAGCAAGGGGGCCCTATGACCGCTTCTGCTATATGAAGCAACTCAAGTAGGCAAAAGCGTGCGCTTCGCACTAAAAAGCGAGAAGCGACCGAAGCGAAGCGAGGCAACCGAAGCGAGCCCTTCTCTGTTTTAAACACCTGCCAACCTATTTAATTAAAAAAGAAAGGTGTTCTTTTATTAAAACATACGACCAGCAGCAACAGAGAGAAAGAGGCGACTAGGGTTCCAAGTCTTGTACACTTTTCAACTTCAACATACGACCAGCAGCACAGGTATGTGATTTCTATTTCTTCCTCCTTCTTCTTCTTCTTTTTCTTTTTCTTTCAGTGTTTCAGCGTCCAAATAGCAGTGAAATGCTGGCGAATTTTTTTTTCCCCTTCGGTTCTTCTTTCTCAGTCTTCTCCTCTTCGTTGAAATGCTGCCCAGTTCTTCTATCACTGTTTTTATGCTGCCCAGTTTTTAACAGAATGATATACAGCCCTTCCTCTTAACAGAATTTATTTTAATTTTTTTTTATTTAAATTCCACTTCACTTCAAAAAAGCAAGCGCTTCGCTTCTCGCTTCTCGCTTCTCGCTTTAAGCGAAATGGGGGTTGTCGCTTTTCCTCGCTTCACGCTCTTCACAACACTGCGTGGAATCAGCCTCTAGCAGAAATGCAGGGTAAGACTGCGTATAATAGACCCTTGTGGTCCGGCCCTTCCCCGGACCCCGCGCATAGCGGGAGCTTAGTGCACCGGGCTGCCCCCTTTTTTTTCTTTTCATAAGCTAAAAATAATATAAGAAAAGGGTGAAAACATTGGATATTGTGCTCATCATAAGACTGTAAAAGAGTACAGAGATTACGATAACCTGTGCAGCTATCACATTTTGTATATAAAGTTCAGTCCTCATAAAAGTTTGGTATATCCTAAGCTTTCATTTCCAGTCCCAGATTAGAAGACCTGCTTTTGCGAGGTCCCTTTGGGTACACCCGATAAAGTTGGAATCATACGGAGGCCTAGTTTGGCAAGCTAAGAGAGCAGACACAATGTTGAAAAAGTTTAATAGATTACTCCCTCCATTACAAAAAGAGTGAAGGGTTCAGAGTATGAGAGTCAAAATGTCAAATCTCAATTCGGACATTGATTTCTTAATCTTTTTAAGCTAAAATTTGCAACAAATGTAAACTAGATAAAGAAAAACTATAATTACAACTTTTTTTATAAATAAAAACATTTGAAAAATATATGAAACTTTTGTGGTCAAAGAAAAAGATGTTTGATCACATAAAAAATAATAGTGTCATATAAACTGGAATAGAGGGAGTATTATTTAAAATGAGAATATTTCAACATTCCATGAACGAAACATTTATATCATATATATAAAAGCTGAATTCTTGATTTAATTTTTAATGCAGAAAGAGGTAAATCATCCTAGAATCACCTACACCAGAATGGTCAATTAAATGGCACATACTAGTAGTTGACTATATCTTTTTCCCTTCATGATATCTTAAGAACCGACTTTTCGTGGAAAAGAAGTAAATCCATTACCATTCCCAATTTATTTGAAAAGAACCCCCTCACCCAAAACCCCACTCTCCCCCACCCACAAGAAAGTAAAAGGAAAAACTCAGCCATTAAATCAGTTGAACTTACAAATAATCACAGAACTGTTTCTCTCAAGTAATGCCTCAAGACACCTAGCAACTTACTGTACCTCATCATCGTACTTTATATCTGTTATCCAGCTCTCTTCCTTTAGCCTTTCAACTTGGTAAACTCCGTCATTGACGAAATTTTCAACGTCTTCTTTTTTCTTCCCTAAGTAAGAAAATCAGATCATGAAAATCCCCAGTGGAAAAACTTTATATCTCCATTTATGAACTTCAAATCTGAAGTCACCTTTAGTGAGAGCTACTTTTTCGAGCCAATTTCCATAGATATTATCAAGTAATGCAGTTAGCATCTCTCGATTTTCATCAGATATACTTTTACGCATTAGTTGATCTCCAGCGCTCTTATATCTACCAATTCTTTGCACTTGTGGCTCAATTCCAACTTTCTCAAAGACACCTGCAGAGCAACATATTTGCTGCAGTTAAGGGGTGATCATAAGCAATTTAAGATCACATTTGCACTTTTGTTAAACAATTGAGTCTGCATTCACCCACTCACTGAAACCCCAATAACACTGGCTAGCAAATTCCAGTAACTCTGGAGTTAAATAGGTTTTTACTTTTTGCGCTTTGCATAAATTGGAATATCAAAAAAAGTATTATTGCAATGATGACTAACTCAATATTCCAAAAATGAAGCTCAGCCAGCATTTCATACATCCAAGGATCAGTAAGAATTTAGCACTTCCGAGATAGTTAAGGGAAACTTGTCTCGCCAAGATTCTATTTGTATCAGCTGGGAGCTAAAGAACTAACCTCCCAAAAATGATGCTTGAACTGATAGACCATACAAGGCAAAGTAAGCACTTGGAGGGGCATAAAGCTCTTGACAAGCACAGCCGATGTAATACTCCTTTTCACCACAAGCAGGTGCATAGCCAACTACGAATTTACCTGAAAAATAACAAAGATTAATGCTCTTCTTTACTTTCTTTTTCCTAATTCCAGAAAAAATATATCATATTGAACTCTTTCAACATGAGAAGCTTAACTAATCCAAGTAACTTTTCAGTCTATGCAACATATACTCATCTTAAATTTAGACTTGTTGCGCAATCAGTTACCTCAGATGCTACTATGAAGGAAAATACTTCTACATGATGATCAAAAATAAAGGGATGTACATATAATGCTAAGACTTTATAAGGTAGTAATATTGTTATTCTTTTAGCATTTTTTTTACTGGAAAGGTAAGAAAGATTATTTTTCTAGCATTGCTACTTAATCAGTCAAGCATTGATAATATTTTCTCTTCAAAAGTGTCTTGAAAGTTTAGATTTCTTATAAGATAGTTTCTAGTCTAATATTCATCTCACCTGAGACATGGCATTACTCCAATCTCATAACATAGGAAGCACTGAAATACGCACGTACTTCAAGATGCCGGACATACTTGAAAACTTCATCACATATGAGACGTACAGAATGAGCACAAGAATTTTCCATTCATTTGCATTAAGGAATTGGGACTAGTAGGCACACGGATAAGATGGGGAAAGCACCGACCACTTCTTGTAGTCAATCGTAGCGAACGTGGAAAACGTTGTGACTTTATTGTTCTTCAAAGTGATAAACAAAGACAGAAAGGCGTACTTGCCTTAGAGTCTAGTATGTTGGACTTTACATAATTCTGATAATGTCCGGATAAAACAACTCCCAGGGACCTTGAAATTTCCATCACCTCTCAAATTAGTTCACAACAACGTTTGACATGGATCTCCAATAGTCACTTATCTTATTTTGTGGTCTTGTTCCAAGAGGGCAAAGAATATTTCCTCCCTTCCAGTCCCTCAACCAGGGCGGATTTACGTACAAAAATTGGGTGCTCGAGCACCCATTAACCTCGACTCGGAATATGTGTAGTTATATAGAGAATTTAAGAAAAAGGATATAATAAAACAACAAGCACCCAGGTAACAAAGAGCCTGGTGGATGCTTTGGTTTATGATGGGTGCTGGAGCGCTATAAAAGCCAAAGGGTGAGGGATCGAATCTCACTCCTTGCAAGCAACTTTTTTGAGCCAATACTACTTTACCCGTTTGGCCATAGATTTTGTCAAAATATATTTGGGGTTTTTTTGGCAAATATATGTTTGGCCATAGATTTTATCTATATTTTGGCAAATTCCCAAAACCCAAATCCCAAAAGAGCTGGTTTTGGCCCAAAATATCACTATTACATTTTTTAAAAATTGCCCCAAACTTTTGTATTTATAAAAGAGTCCACCATTTATTACTTTGTAACAATGATACTTCGTCTTCTCGGTCATCTGATAGTGTATTATGTAGTTCATTATAAAAATTATAATTTTGTACCAAATTTATTTATGTTCAGGGCTATGGTTTGCGATAATATAATGAATGTTATTGATAAAGGTAATGTTAGGAATTTGTGATAGTTTTTGGAACTTGTGGGTATAAGTCATGTTTTATGTTTTTTTTTTTAAAAAAGTGAAATATGTTTTGAAAACTTATGTCCAAACACATTTTCATCTTCAAACCAAACTTCACCCAAATCAGATTTTTCAAAACAAATTTGGGAATCTATGAACAAACGCTAGCTTATTCTTTTGCTTCTGACTTTGTTTTATTTATTTTTTTGCTTTTCTTTTCTTACTTTATCTAATTAATTATAGCAAAGAAAGAAAAAGAAAATTTGCTTTAGAAAAACAAAGAATCCTTCCAGAACCGCAAAATCCACTGATCTTTTTCTCGCTAATTGTGTTATCCATCACAGTTTCACGGCATCTATAATATTAATATCATGGTTTTCTAATTAAATTTTTTTCATTGGTATAACTGGTAAAGTTGATGTCGTGTGACCAGGAGGTCACGGGTTCAAACCGTGGAAACAACCTCTTGCAGAAATGCAGGGTAAGACTGCATACAAAAGACCCTTGTGGTCCGGCCCTTCCTCGGACCCCGTACATAGCGGGAGGTTAGTGCACCGGGCTGCTCATTTTCATTGTATTTAAATAGTTGCATACTTATATGATGGGATTGATAGTAACTTTACGTCAAAAAAAGTTAAGCACCCACGAACCTAAAATCCTGGATCTGCCACTGCCCTCAACCTAAGGCCCGGTTTTGCCATACATTTTGGCAACGTTTTTTCAAATCTTTTTTGAAAACATTGTTTGTTCATAGATTAATGATCTATTTTTGAAAAATTTCTGAAATTGTTTTCCAAGTTCCCAAAATCTAGTTTAGGGTAGATTTTGGGTGAAACTTGTTCTCCCACTCACAAAACTTCAAATTTTTTTCAAATAAAATGCATGTCAAAACATAATTTCAACTTCCAAAAATTATTTTTCAAAACTACTTCAAAAATTATTTTTTCAAGTTTCAACTAAATCCATGTCCAAACGCTAGCTAAAAGTTCCTATAGTACTAAAGGCTTATATATACGAATACCTTCATCTATTCATTATGTCCTAGATTTTTTTTGTTCCTACTTGGATTAAAATATTTCTCTTCCTGGTTCAAATTCAACCCTTACAAGCTTACAGCGACAGATATAACTAAATGTCATCTTTTTCCTCTTACCCAAGTAAGTTATATAATCAAGTGACAAGCACATGAACATTTTACAGCTTTCACCATTCCATAAAAGTATAAAGACGAAACTTGCAACTACTTCAAAAATTATTTTTTCAAGTTTCAACTAAAACTATGTCCAAACGCTAGCTAAAAGTTCCTATAGTACTAAAGGCTTATATATACGAATACCTTCATCTATTCATTATGTCCTAGATTTTTTTTTGTTCCTACTTGGATTAAAATATTTCTCTTCCTGGTTCAAATTCAACCCTTACAAGCTTACAGCGACAGATATAACTAAATGTCATCTTTTTCCTCTTTCCCAAGTAAGTTGTATAATCAAGTGACAAGCACATGAACATTTTACAGCTTTCACCATTCCATAAAAGTATAAAGACGAAACTTGCCTGATTTCCTGAAGTCCAGTATATGCCTCCGAATTTCTTCAACTTTGCCCCAGCCACAACTCAAAGGTTCAATGTGGAGATAAACACCAGAGATTCGAGGATCATACGCGGCCTTTATGAAGTTCTCACAGATTTGAGGTAGAGATAATCCTGAAGAGAAACGGCTCTGTAACTGATCAGATATCTGACATGACAAACAGTACAAAAGTTTCAACTACTTCAACTAAACAGAAAAGAAATAACCAAAATAAGCATTAGCAGAATAGAAGTATTCTATACCAATTAATAAATGTGTGACTTCCCACCCTTCGTCTCTCTACTTAGCTACATTTAGAAGTTGATTCACTTCCCACAAACTCTATATCCAATTGAACTCCAGAACTAATCAGGAAAATACTTTTCTTCGAGAAAAAATGTTACTTATGATTATTATGACCAAATCGAGCGGACATTGTCAGTATGATTAATTAAAATTTAGAAGTTAACCTGGCCGCGCAATTTCATAGTGAGAACACTGCCTTTGCGGACGCGCTCCCAAGGAAATGCAAAGAGCATTCTGAACTTCACTACTAAGCTCTTCCAAGCACCGTACTCCTCAAATTCAAATTCTCCGCTCGGATATTGATCTTCCTTGGTAGAATTACTTTTCGCACTATCATCATTGCCGTTGATTTCAGCACCAGGCTCGTTCTTAGTATCATCTTTGGAAGACGACGACACGCCGTCGTTTTTTGTATCGAAGGCTGAAACGGAGAAATTCCGATGAATTCGGCAACGATTGTCGACAGAAGGAAGGTTGAGGAGACGAGTACTGAAGTGAAGAGATATGAGACAACGAGTGGGAGAAGTGTGAATTGGAGAAGAAGAAGATTTGGAGAGACTGGAAGTGACTGTGCGGAGGTGAATGGAGGTGAGACGAGGTGTGGATAAAAGCTTCGCCATTCTCTCTCTCTCTCTAGTTTCCCACGCTTTCGGGCTGTAAGTGGAGAACTCAAGACTCGGAAAAAGGACGCCCGACTCTTGGAACACGGTTCGCTAAATGCCACGTCGTCGGGTACATTACTACACAAGTACACATCGCCTTTTGCCCTTTATTATTTCTTTGCTAATTCCTAATATGCTCCAATAGAGAAATTATGAATTATATCATCACGTATTAACTTGATTAATTTAGATTTTCATTGTTTGTAATAAAGTATTTAAGTGAGGCTGGAGTGTGTACGGGTAAAATTGGGGGCAATATCTGCCCGATTCCTCGACGAGAGAACAAAGGAGGAGCACGGATCCGCGAGATCGTAATCGAGGTCAGAGACCCTTCGTATCGAGACCCAAGAAGAGTAAACAGTATATCCGACATGGGACATGGTAAGTGACGCGCCCCGAGCTGAGTATAAGTTCTAGACCCCGGGAGATAAGGCGAATGGTTATGCATCACGGATAAAGCGCCGTAATACTCGCCCTCAACCGGATACCACGGCGCGGATCTCGCTCGATGTCGATTATGGATCAACAATTACCGGAAAAAGAAGATTTTTATCCTTTTTAGACTTATACTAGGACTGAAACTCTCCAGCTATGTAAAGGGTAAGTTTTTCTTTAGTCTGACACATTGTAACACGCAATTCAAAGAAAAAAAAGATTTACTTTTGTCTTCTAGCTATTGTTAAAGGTATTATCCACTTGTTCTTTTCTTTATTCGCGACTGGGCTTGAATAGAGGGTCCAACCGAGGACGAGCTCATTATTCAATCTAAGATAAGTCCTAGTCTTAACATTGCGACTGATTTGATCGTTTATATCATCATTAATTCATTTATCTGTTATTCTTAATTATTTGTGTTGAATTAAACTACGTATCCTTTAAACTACTTACAAATTTAATTGTTACCTAATTTTGAGGTAAACAGTTTGGCGCCCACCGCGGGGCTAAGAAAAATAGCGGTGATTTATCACAAATCTCTATAACATACCCTATTTTACGCTTGTTCTTTGAAATCTTACTTTCAGGTCAGCCTAAAAATATCAAACTCTCAGTCGGCTCACTTGAACGTAGACCCTGAATCAGGCCACCACGGCGAAAATAATAATGTGGTGCCTAGAAATGATGTGCTTCATGCCGATCCCAACGGTGTCCCAGCCGCCGATCCAGTAGATGCTAACTCGCAGGTTGTCATCAACATCAATTTGCCAACTGATCCCGAAAATAGTGTTCGCGGAGGACCACGACCAACAGCTCGAGAAGTGCCCGAAGGCGAAGGTGATGGGGTGAGCCTACGGTTGAATTTCGAAATGATGCAGGTTCAACAAGCGGCAATAGCACAGCTGCAGAATCCACGCCACGCCCCCAACAGGGTTGAGCCCGAACAATCCCGGGAGAGCACTCAAAGAGACGAACAAATTACCGAGTTATCGGGTGAAGCGCCCGGGGTAAATTCTGAGGTAATGAAGATGCTCGAAGCATTGACAAAGCAGGTGGAGTCAGGCAAGAAAAAGATTGAGGCGAATGACAAGAAGGTGGAAACATACAACTCCAGGGTCGATCACATATCGGGAGCACCCCCGATATTTAAAGGACCGGACTCCAAACAATTTATCAAGAAGCCCTTTCCTCCGAGCGCGGCTCCAAAGCCGATCCCAAAGAGTTTTCGTATGCCCGACATCCCCAAATATAATGGGACCACTTATTTGAATGAGTATGTGACCTCCTATACATGCGTAATCAAGGGGAACGATTTGGAAGACGATGAGATCGAGCCGGTGTTATTGAAAAGTTTGGGGAGACTTTGTCCAAGGGCGCAATGATATGGTATCACAACTTGCCCCCGAATTCTGTGGACTCGTTTGCTATGCTTGCAGATACTTTCGTAAAGGCCCATGTCGGGGCCATCAAGGTCGAGACCAGAAAGTAAGATCTTTTCAAGGTCAAACAAAGGGATAAGAGATGCTCGAGTTGGTATCAAGATTCTAGATGGAACAGATGGACCTACCACCGGTTGCAGATGATTGGGCCGTTCAGGCACGCACTCAGGGGCTCAACCCCCGAAGTTCCTTGTCCTCTTAATAACTAAAACAAATTTTGGTGGAGTACTCGGCAGTAACCTGGGCCGACATCCACAACAGGTACCAGTCGAAGATCAGGGTCGAGGACGACCAACTCGGGGACCCTTCTGGATCTGTTTACCCAATTAGGGTCGATGATAGATCTAAGAGATCCATCGATCAAGAGCCAAGACTAGTCCGAGATCGGTATCAACCATATAACGCGGACCGAAGGGGAAATGGATCCGGGCGTCACCACGCAAGAAACAAGAAGAAAAGCAATCGAGGGCCCAATGGCCGAGGTTTGATGAGCAAGAATGGATTAAACAAGTCTCTCGGGAGCAGGGAGGCACCAAGGTTATCGGAATATAACTACAACGTAGATGCTACAAGCATCGTGTCGGCCATTGGGCGCATCAAAGAGACCAAGTGGCCCCAACCATTACAATCCTATCCGGCCCCGAAAGATCCTAACTTGATGTGTCAGTATCATGGTACTCACGATATAGGACCAAAGATTGCCGACAGCTAAGAGAAGAAGTTTCTCGACTATTCAAAAATGGCCACCTCCGAGAATTTCTAAGTGAACGAGGAAAAAACCACTTCAGAAATAGGGATGCCAACAAACAGGTCGAATAAGAGGAGCCTCAGAACGTGATCACCATGATCATTGGGGGAGTCGAAGTCCCCCAAGGGACAATGATAAAACGCACTAAAGTGTCTATTATGAGGTAAAACGCACCCGAGATTATGTTCCGGAGGGAGCTATTTCGTTCAGTGACGAAGATGCGGAAGGCATCGTACAGCCTCACAACAATGCATTGTAATATCCGTACTTATCAATAAATCTCGAGTTAAACGTGTGCTAATTGAGCCGGGTAGCTCGGCCAACATCATCAGATCAAGGGTCATAGAGCAATTGGGGTTACAGGACCAAATCGTACCAGTAGTCAGGGTATTGAACGGATTCAACATGGCATGTGAGACCACGAAAGGAGAGATAACTTTACCAGTAAACATCGCCCGGACAATCTAAGAAACGAAGTTCTAATCGAAGGGGACATAAGGTACAACGCTCTATTCGAAAGGCCATGGGTCCATAATATAAGGGCGGTACCCTCGACCTTACACCAGGTGTTGAAATTTCCCACAACGGGAGGGGGCAGGGGGTCAAAATGGTCTATAGAGAACTGCCAGCCACAAGAGATGTTTTATGTCGATGAGGTAATATAAGGGCGGTACCCACGGTTTTAACATCAAGGAACACGATACCGACCAAAAAGGAAGAGATTAAATAGCAATAACTGATACCAGCCTCAGACGAACCAGTGAAACAGGAAGAACGGTGAGCAGACGATGAGGACGATTACGGCGTCCCAAGATCATTTATAACTCCTGATGACACCGACACCGCCAAATCAACGGTTGAATAGTTGGAGCAAGTCATATTAATCGAGTATCTACCGGATCGAAAGGTATACCTGGGCACAGGGTTAACCCCCCAGCACAGAAAAAAACTTATTAATTTTCTTAAAGCTAACGCCGATTGTTTCGCTTGGTCCCATCTTGACATGGCAGGGATCCCACCGGAGGTAACCACTCACAGCTGAGTTTGGACCCGAAGTTCCATCCAGTTAAGCAGAAGAGGAGACCACAACCCAAGATCAAACACGCGTTCATTAAGGATGAGGTATCCAAACTTTTAAAAATAGGATCCATCCGGGAAGTTAAATACCCGGATTGGTTAGCTAACGTATTGGTAGTATCCCAAAAAGAAAATAAACTAAGGATGTGTGTGGATTATAAAGACCTAAACAAAGCATGCCTAAAGGATTCTTTCCCTTTGCCCAACATCGATCGAATGATCGATGCGACGGCCAAGCACGATATACTCATTTTTCTCGATGCCTACTCCAGGTAAAACAAAATTCGGATGGACCCGGACGATCAAGAAAAGACTTCTTTCATAACCAATTTTGGCACCTCTGCTATAACGTAATGCCGTTTGGATTAAGGAACGCCAGTGCCACCTACCAACTCCTAGTAAAATGGATGTTCGAAGAACAAATAGGTAAATCAATGAAAGTTTATATTGACAATATATTGGTCAAGTCCCTGCGAGCAGAGGATCTTTGAAACATTTATAGGAAACTTTCGACATACTAAGGAAATACAACATGAAGCTAAACCCGGAGAAGTACGCATTCGGGGTCGGTTCGGGCAAATTCCTCGGGTTCATGGTATCGAATCAGAGGATAGAGATCAATCCCGACAAAATAAAGGCCATAGAGGATGGCGGTTCAAAGACTAACTGGGCATATAGCCGCATTGGGCCAGTTCATCTCGAGATCATCGATCAAGAGCCAGCGATTCTTCTCGCTATTGAAAAGGAAGAATAATATTTCCTGGACTCCGAAATGCCAACAAGCTTTGGAAGAATTCAAACGTTACCCCCCTCTGCTGCACACTCCGAAGGCAGACGAACAACCGTACCTCTACTTGGCGGTTTCCCAGGTGGCGTTAAGTGGTGTCTTAGTCCGGGAGGAAGAAGGTATGCAATTTACTATTTACTATGTTAGTAGAACCCTAGGCGATGCCGAATCGAGATCGTCATTAGAAAAGCTAGCGCTCGCTTTGTTAAGCGCTTCTAGGAAACTAAAACTGTACTTTCAATGCCACCCCATATGTGTCGTGGCCTCTTACCCGCTGAGGAATATCATGCATAAGCCCGAGCTCTTGGGCCGGTTGGCTAAGTAGGCCATGGAGAATAGCAGGTACGATATTGAGTACCGACCCCGAACTGTCATAAAATCTCAGATTTTAGCACTTTGTGGCTGGCTTTACTCAGGCCTTAATACCCAAGTCGAAAAGGAATTATTGCTCACCTTGGGGGCTGACCCCGGAATCTGGACCCTATTCACTGTGACGACCCAAAGGGTCATCGCCTGTTTTCTTACCCATTCTGTGCTTCCGAGGCCTTGAAAACCTCATTTAGAGTCGCTTTGATTTGCGTGCGTGGTCCGGGCGCGTAGCCGGAAAACTTAAATATGAAATTCTGTGAAAAATGCTAAATTTTGGTGTTAAAATGAATAAGTTTGACTTTGGTCAACATTTTGGGCAAACGGACCCGGACCCGTGATTTGACGGTCCCGAAGGGTCCGTAGGAAAATATGGGACTCGGGCGTATGCCCGGAATCAAATTCCGAGGTCCCGAGCCCCCGGGAAATGAATTTTTTAAAGGAAATTGTTTTTCTAAAATTGTTAAGGAAAATTGAAATGAAAACTGATTTTGAACGTGTTGGTATCGGGCCCGTATTTTGGTTCCGGCGCCCGGTACAGGTCTTACATGTGATTTAAGGTAGAAAATTGGGTATTTGGGTAGAGTTAGGGCTTTTTGATTTTTCTTGATTTAGACCTCGTTTTGGGGTTGAATTTGAAAACAAATTATATATTTGGGCTCGTGGGTGAACGGGGGATTTGATTTTGGTCCGAACCTCGTGTTTTGACCAAGCGGGACCTGGGTCAATTTTTGAGTTTTTGGGAAAAATGATGGAAAAGCTATAATTAGGCATTGAGTTCGTATTGTTTAGCATTTATTGATGTATTGAAGTCATTATTGTATAGATACAATTGATTTGGAGCCGAATTCGAGAGGAAAGGCGGTTATTGAGGATTGAATTGGCCGTGGAAGTTTGAGGTAAGTGTTTGGTCTAACCCTAGCTTGAGGGATTAGGAGTTGAGTCTTATTTGCTAATTGCTTCATGTTGAGTACGACGTATAGGCATGGTGACGAGTATCTATACGTTGGTGTCGAGCATGACCGTGAGTCTTAAATTGATAGTTGTTGTGTTCTTAAATGACACTTCGGATGCTTTAAATTGATGACTCTTGATATTGAGTAGAGATTTAGTTCATTTTCGTGGACTTTATTTATGCTTGAGTACTGGTATTAATCGAGCTGAGTAAGAGTTGAGCTAGGATTTGGTTATAGTTGATTCTCCCTTGCCGGGATGGTTATTTTGATATTGTTGTTCCCTTGCCGGGAAATTATTATTATATTGCTTTTTTTTTCCTTGCCGGAATTTTATTGTGACTTTGTGTTGAATTGAAATGGGAGCGGGTGGTACGCCTACCACAAGTTATTGATGAAATGGGAGCGGGTGGTACGCCTACCACAAGTTATTGATGAAATGGGAGCGGGTGGTACGCCTACCACAAGTTATTGATGAAATGGGAGCGGGTGGTACGCCTACCACAAGATATTGATGAAATGGGAGCGGGTGGTACGCCTACCACGAGTTATGATGAAATGGGACGGGTGGTACGTCTACCACGAGATTTGATGAAATGGGAGCGGGTGGTACGCCTACCACGGAAACATTGAGAAATGGGATCGGGTTGCACGCCTACAACGAGATGTGTACTGACAGTGAAATCTGCTTTTATTTCCCTTATCCGTGTTAGAGTTAATTTATTGATGTTCCTTATTATTCTCTTGAAATTCTGTATTATCTGCTATCCCCGGAGCATGTTCCCCTCCCATTTAAAATGTTTATTCTTGTTATTTTCCCGCTGTAGATGTACATATATATATATATAACTGCACAGGTTTATGTGGTAGTCCGGTCTAGCCTCGTCACTACTTCGTCGGGGTTAGGCTAGGCACTTACTCTATGCTCTTTTGCACATATCCAGGTGTCGGAGCAGCTTTCGGTGCGCAGCAGTAGTCAGGGAGCCGACCTTCAGTCCACGAGACTCCGAGGTAGCCTTGCTGGCGTCCGGAGGCCCGGCGGCTCTTCTTTCAGTTTTCATGTTCTGTTGACACTTGTATTCGAACAGACTATGTCCTTTATTTCAAACTCTTATTTGTAGTAATCCTAGACAGTCCGTGTATTGTTGTGACACCAAGTGTTGGGTAGAGACTTGTATTGGCTTTCTAGACGCTGTTTCTATATTTAGTTCAGACTTCCGCTAAATTTTACTTTTCGTTGTCTTTAAACTGCTTATTCATTGATAATTTAATTGTAAATCATGTATAAAACGAGATAGGTTAATGTTTGCAAAGGTTTTTGGCTTGCCTAGCTACCACGAGTAGGTGCCATCACGACTCCCGAGGGTGGGAAATCCGGGTCGTGACACGGTGCCTCCAATGCGAAGGGGTCCAGGCTCGGTGTTGTGTTAAAACCACATGTGGACTACGTAATTAGGCAGTTTAATAGAACTGTAAAATTGACTAACAATGAAGTCGAGTATGAGGGCATGATTGCAGGTCTAGAACTGGCTATGAGCCTTTGGGCCGAAGTTATCAAAGCCAAATGCGACTCCCTCCTCGTTGTAAACCAAGTCAACAGAACGTTCGAAGTGAAAGAAGAACGGATGCGGAGATACTTGGACAAATTGTAGGTGACCCTGCACAAATTCAAGGAATGGATTCTGTAGCATGTATCCCGAATCAAACAGTGAGGCCGATGCACTGGCTAACTTGGGGTCATCTGCCGACTCTGATGAATTCAGCTCGGGGGGAGTGGTACAACTGATGAACTCGGTGATAAAAGAAGTTCACGCCGAAGTAAACTCAATAAGTTTGACTTGGGATTGGAGAAACAAATACGTAGACTACTTGAAAACAGGAAAATTGCCTTCGGACTCCAAGGAATCGAGAGCCCTACGCACCAAAGCTTCTAGATTTAGCTTAGTCGAAGGGGCATTGTTTAGGAGATCTTTCTTTGGCCCACTGACCAGATGCTTATGGCCAGGAGAGATCGAATACTTCGTAAGAGAAGTTCACAAGGGCACTTGCGGGAACCATTCAGGGGAAAAATCCTTAATTTGGAAGCTCAGAGCCGACAATTACTAGAATGAAATGGAGAAGGATGCGAAAGATTTTGTGCAAAAATGCGACGATCGCCAAAGACACGCCCCGATGATTCATCAACCGGGAGAGATGATCCACTCGGTCCTATCACCATAGCCATTTATGAAGTGGGAATGGACATCGTCGGCCCCTGCTATGGGTACCCGGTGAAGTTCAATTCATACTATTCATGACCGATTATTTTTCCAAATGGGTCGAGGCTCAAGCGTTCGAGAAGGTCCGAGAGAAAGAAGTCATCGACTTCATCTAGGAACATATAATATGTCCATTTAGGATACCAACCGAGATCGTTTGTGACAATGAAAAACAATTCGTTGGCAGCAGGGTGAGTAAGTTTTTCGAAGATCACAAGATCAAAAAGATATTATCAATGCCTTACCAACCTAGTGGGAACGGGCAAGCAAAATCGACGAACAACACTATACTCCAAAACCTGAAAAAGAGGTTGACCGGTTCGAAAGGAAGGTGGAAGGAAATCTTGCTCGAAGTCTTGTGGCATACCATATGACTTCGAAGTCTAGTACTAGGGCGACCCCGATTTCTGTGGTTTACGGAGTGGAAGCCTTAATACCAGTTGATGTGGGGGAACCGAGCCTTAGGTTCTAATATGCTACCGAAGAGTCAAACAGTAAGGCCATGACCATGAGCCTGGAATTATTGGACGAAAGGCGGGTGCCTGCCCTAGTGCGGTTGGCCGCTCAGAAGCAATGAGTAGGAAGTACTACAACCGAAGAGCCAACCTCCGACATTTTCAAGTCGGGGACTTGGCATTGAGAAAGGTAACACTACACACCAGGAACCCAAACGAAGGGAAACTGGGCCCGAATTAGGAAGTATTGTATCGAGTCATCAAAATAACTGTCAAAGGCTCATATAAACTCGAATCGGAAAACGGTGTACAACTACAAAACAATTGGAACGTGGCACACTTAAAGCGGTATTATTTCTAAGGTACGAACTTAATTCCTTTTTAATTTTTTTACATTACGGAATAACGTATGCAGGTACTCGGCCAGGGGCGAATGTGACTATTAGGTCTGAAAGCACGTGTTGTACTCTTTTTTCCTTGAAATAATTTTGTCCCGAAACGGGTTTTTTGGTAAGGTTTTTAACGAGAAAATAGTAAAATGTGCTACCTTAGTTTTGGAGACCGGACTTATACCGGAATTGATGATCGATTGCACCAAATCGACAGTGTCCGAGCCCTTGCAAGTTCGGCCTCGAATACTGGGGGCCATTACCCCTAGATTAAGATCTTTAGTAGGGGGAAAGAAAATTTTATATGTCAAAGCCAAGGCTTGATGGTTAGGATTCATTGTAAGGGTCAAACGGTCATGCGAACTGTGCCCGTATAGTCCACTCTAGCCACGACACAAAGCGCCTCCGATCATGTACCCTACATATTAAACAATGAAGAAATCTGTGCTTCCCTTACACTTTATTACTACACATTTCGCTTCTTCAATCCTGGCTACCGAATCCCGGAGGCACCAAGCCTATTAGGCAGTGCGCGAATACAAAAGGCTACGGCCGCCCTAAAAATGGCTCGGAGATGTCCGAAGTCCGTACTCAGAAAGTAAGGCCCTTACGAAAAAGCAAAACCTATCAAAAAGTTACCCTCGGCAAAAACATCGTCTAAGACACTTAAGCATCTTAAAGGCCTTCGGTTTTATCAAAGACTCGAAGCCATAAGTAGTCCGAAATTGCCATCGTAATCGGGCCCCATTCGGCCCTCCAAATAGCAGATGCTCTAGACTAGATTTGATTTGATGCTAAGGTATTAAAAATGATACGCAAATAAAAGACTGCAAATAAATGCTTAAAGGTAAAAATACGGTGTTGCCAAAAGGAGGAATTTTAAATATTTAAAAAAATATTTACAAAGCATGATAAAACGGCCCCAAAATGAACAAAAGGAAAATATACAAGGGAAAACCAAAAAAGAACTAAGGCATCTACGCTTGGTCTTCACAGGGGCTCGACTCATCACCAGAACCGTCGGAACCCTCGGAGCCTTCGGGCCCGCAGGCTCGTAGAGTTCCTTTGCCTCGGCCTCAAGTTTTTTTGCTTATTCGATCTCGGCCGACAGGTCAAAACCTCGGGCGTGAATCTCCTCGAGGGTTTCTCTCCGGGATAGCTGCTTCACATACTCGGTCTTCGTTTTTAACCGAGCCTCGGCTATTTCCACATCAGCCTTATACTGGGCCAACGTTTCCTCGACGTCGGAGGAATCAATAGAAGTTGCTTCAAATTTAGACCTCAGCACGGCATATTCTTGGCCGAGGGAATCCCGTTTCATGACGGCTGAGTTCAGCTGTGCACCGAGTTCATCATTTAGTCGAGACCACTTGTCGGCCTTGTCCTTTGCCACCCTGAGTTTGTCCTTGACCGATGCCAGCGCCTCTTTTACAGCCTGTTTTTTCGAAGCCAGCAGGTACATCCAGCCCTTCCATGCCTCGGTCGTGGCCTTGACCTCATCCATCTCAGCCCAAAGCTGCTCGATCAGGTCTATCTTCTCTTGGACCTGCGAAGTTGCGTTGTTAGTCACCACGAGTAGCTTCTCGTTTTTAGCCTCAAAGATTCTTACCTTCTTAACCAGGTCGGCGTGCTCCCGCTTCAAGGACGAGGCCTCATTTTGAGACCTTTCCAGCTCGGCTCGGAGAATTGGGAGGTCCTTGAGGACCTCATCTTGTTTTTCACTAAGATCCATGTACATGTCCTTCTTCTAGACTTGCTCTTTGATATCGAACTCGAGCTGGCTGATTTCCAAGCTGGACCAAAGGAAGCTTTCATGATAAGGCACTAAAGCCTGAAAAACAATGAAGTCATTAGAACATGTCTAAAACTAAGTGAAATTCACAAGGGGTACGAAGGATAAACTTCTTACCCGGTTCAATGCCTCTTGCACCTCGTTAAAGAGGCTCAACGTGCCTACTTCGTTCATACTTGCCGGGTCCTTCTTAGTCATCAGGCAACAAAGGTATCTGGCCATGCCCACCAGAGCGGACAACGCCCGAGCGTCCGCTAGGATAGTGAATGACCGTTCTCTTACGGTCGGAGTCCACACTTGAGGAAGGGAACTACTTCACCAGTTTCAGGCTCGAGCTCGGCTCGCTCGCTCCCGATGGCACATCCTTATTTGGGACCTCCATGTGACCAAGCCCAAAAAAGTCCTCCAACGCGGCCATGTCCATGCCATCAAAGAACACGTTGAGGGCGTCATCTGGGACCGGCGCCTCCTCGTTTGATTTCTCTTTACCGTCTTGAGCCTCTTTGAGCATGGACTTAGTATAGGACGACGTCTCTACGATGTCAATGACACCAGCTACTTCCTACAGAACAGGAGCGACTTCTCGGGAGGCCGCGACTTCCATCTCTCCTTCTGGTTCTCGAGCTAGAGGGGGATCAACCTCATGGTCACCTTTCCCGATTTCCACCTGCTCCCCCTCGTTGAGGGTCGACTCATGAGCAATGAACTCAAGGTCGTCGTCCTCGGGATAATCCCTGAGCTGGTAGAGGGAATGAAAGTCCGGTGCCTTAGACTTGGTGCTCCTTTTGCTTTTCTAGACACGAATGGTCACCTTTTTATTCTTCACCTCGGCATCCAAAGAGCCCGAGGCCTTTCTCTTCCTCTTCTTCTTCTTTTTCTACTCCTTTGCCGTATCCCCGGGCTGTCCCGAAGCTGAGGGTTCGGTGAGCGAGGACGGATCCTCGTCCTCGTCCTCATCCAATGGCCTGAGCTCGGTGGTCTTGGGCAAACCTGTAAGAAGGAAGAAGACTTAGCGATGTATAATTCAAGTGTATGAATGTAATCATTCGGGAGAGAGCCTAACAATGGGAACGAGCCTCCCACTTGCCCTTCTAGAGCTTGCGCGATGCTCGCTCGAAGTAGGACATCTATTTGCAGATCCCCTCTATCTACTCCATGAAGCGGAGGACTGCATTAGGAACCTGGGAAACCGCTGAACAACGACAAACAGATGCAACTAGAAAAAGAATAAAAGAGAATGCCAAATACTCGAGAAGGAAAAGACTTAAGTGAGGCGTTCAACTTTTTCGGGAACGGAAGAAATTCGGAGGGGATAAGGTCTTCGGTTTTCACCCGAATGAACCTCCCCTGCCAATCTCGATCTTGGTCCTCGTCGATGCTCGATAACGGAGCCTTACTTGCTCGGTGAACGAGCTTGATCAATCCCTCCCTCCCCAAAAAGATTCGGGATTGTATAGACGAAGCAGATGGTCGAAGGTGAACCGAGGTGCTTCAGTGTTATTTAGGAAGTGTTGGAAGGAGGATTACGATCCTCCAAAAGGACGGGTGAATCTGCCCAAGGCAGACCTTGTACCTTTTCCAGAAGTTGAAGACTATGGGTTCTACCTGGGAGAGCCTGAAAGGGTAAGTGTAAGCACTTAGTTACCCCTCCATATGAGTAGTGATGTCTTCGTTGGGCCCGAGGACAACTACCTCCTTACCCTCCCAGTTACAATCTACCCGAACTTTAAGTAGTGTCTCCTCAGTGATGGAGTATATGTACCTCCATGCTCCGTCGCCTCGGTCATGTTGATTGGAGGCTTTCTCAACGTTGAAGTCATTCTCGATGGAGCAGCCCCTAGGGACGAAGCTCTTTAAGGGAGGCTCCTGGGCCACCTCAGGAATGGCCACTTCGGCATTTGTGGCCGGGTTGGAAGATGAATGGGCGGTTAGCTGAGGCACGGATTTGGAAGTTTTCGCCATCGGGGTTCTGGGAATATGAAGGTTTGAAGAAAATATATGAAGATTTGAAGATATGAAGGTTTGGGTTGAAGATTCAAAGAAAATGTATGAAGATTTGAAGATCTAAGGAGCAATGTATGAAGATTTGAAGAAGTTAAAGGTAAGTAGAGGATTCGAGGGTAAATCGAAGAGCTCTGAAATTGGAAAGTGGAAAAGTGAAAAGGGGTTGGAGCTTTTATAGAGGAAGGACAATCAATGCGTGACGTTTCACATTCGAGGACAGTCAACCGGCGGCTAACACGTGGCCGAAGTCAGAATGACGCGACTGATGAGACATTTTGTTGACTCGTCATCTCGGTTGTAACATACGAAGAAAGGAACCAGGGTTCATTTATTGCTTCCCGTTGTTTTGATAAATCTACTCTCCGGAAAACGAGGGGACTATCTGTATACAAGTAAAATCGGGGGCAATGTCTACCCTGATTCCCCGATGAGAGAACGAAGGAGGAGCACATATCCGCGAGATTGTAATCGAAGGTCAGAGACCCTTCGTATCAAGACCCAGTAAGAGTGAACGGTATATCCGACATCGGACATGGTAAAACAGCGCGCCACCGGTTGAGTGTAAGTTCTAAACCTCGGGAGATACGGTGAACGATTATGCATAACGGATAGAGGATCGTAATACTCGCCCTCAACCAGATATCACGGCGCAAATCTTGCTCGATGTCGATTATGGATCAACAATTACCGGGAAAACAATATTTTTATATTTTTTAGACTTATACTAGGATTGAAACTCTCCTACTATATAAAGGAAAAGTTTTTCTTTAGTCTGACACATTGTAACACGCAATTCAAAGCAAAAAAAGATCTACTTTTGTCTTATAGCTATTGTTAAAGGCATTATTCACTTGTTCTGTTCTTTATTCGCGACAAGGCTTGAACCGAGGGTCCAACCGAGGACGAGCTCATTATTCAATCTAAGATTAGTCCTGGTCTTAACATTGTGATTGGCTTGATCGTTTATATCATGATTAATTCATTTCTCTGCTATTCTTAATTATTTGTGTTGAATTAAACCATGTATCTTTTAAACCGCATACAAATTTAATTGTTAACTAATTTTGGGGTAAATATGGAGATATAACTTTGAGTTTTGAAAATCGTTGTACAAATAAGTTTGCAAATATTAAAAAATGGTATTTTTAAAATATCTCAAATACACTTGTATAGGGTCAAATTTGACCGTCAGCGTCTCTACGCCAGTGGGTACGCCTAGTGAGTGTACGCCGACTAATGTAGCGGGTACGACTCGGACGTGGGGACAAAAGCGACATCTTTTAGGACGCAGTGTCTTCACTAGGAAGACGTTACCTATTTTTGTAACTTTTTGATTATTTCGAGGAAGGTCTCTTATTATATAAGGGAGACCTTCACATTGTAAAGAGGGGATTCGGGAATAAGACAACTCTCTCATTTTCTGACTTTCTCTCTCTATCTCTGCCTCGAACATATTCTCTTGAGTTCATATTATCACTTTGCAATACTAGATCTACAACAATAACATCATCTTTACATCTCTAGGTCTATTATATTTGATTACGATTTACCCTTTTCTTACTTTTGATTGTTTTCTAGCTTACAAAGTATATTGTTAACTTTTGAGCCAAACAACACTAATTATATCAAAATTAGTTGTTCAATTCTTTTAATCAAATGACATCTTAAATGATTGTTGGACTAAAGAGGAAATATGTTGACTGGAGTTTTGACACACTAATTGTTTAATTAGAATATTGTTCATCAAATAAATAACGTTTACGATACCATCTGTATGGGCAAAAAACTTCATTTTTATGTATTTGACCCGGTCAAAGCCTTTGAAGTTTGTGATGTGTCAATTTGACTCCAAAAGATCGAGGCCAGGTGAGTAAGTTAAATCGTTTTTGAGGTCGAGATGGTTTAACAGAAGACAAGGACGAGGACGATCATCTGTCTTCAGCACAAAGTGATGACCATTTTTAGGATTTAGATTCCCTAGAGAATATTCTAATGAATATTCATTTCTGTTGTACTATCTAGTGTTTTGTGGCCCACGTTCCCTTATAAATAAAAAGAAATGTTGTTCAAAAGAGGAAAAACCTTTCGTAAAGAATTTCTCTGTGCAAGATTCTCAATAGAAATAAAGCTTTAGTTTACACTTCCTTTCTTTCATCCATGTCTATGGATCCAAGAAGAATTGGAATATACAAATGCTTATCATCATCCATCATTATCAGAAAGCATGTCTAAAGATCTCACCCTTGCCGGGTGATCATTATTTCATCTACTATTAAAAAGTCATTTATTATCATTTGTTGCTACATTTTATATTTATAAGTCTTTATTGTTGGATCAATGCTTCAAGATAGTCTCGTCTAGTATTACATATTAAATATTTATCCTAAAAGTGCTAGATCTGCTATTAAATATTGATATTGATTAGAATTAACCTTATTTTTCTATAATCTAATTGTATAAAAACTAAGATATAATTTTTGGGTGATACACCATCTACCTCAACACTTAATATTTTGTGAATAGGAATATGTATGTAGGATTCATATAGCTTAACAAGAAATGTACAAACCTAAAATATGTTTTCATAAGAAAGAAAAACAAAAAGGGAAGATTTATCATCTCAGATCCACCTATTTTGAGATGACTGATTAGCAGCGACTAGGTTGACACTTGACAGCTCCATTTCAGGTTCCCACGAGCAGTGCCATGTTGCGGATGATGAAAGCCACAAACTCAATCACAAAAACAGTATCCCATAAACTCAAGAATATCAGCAGAACCCCATTATCATCATCATCATCAATTCCAAAGGAGAAGGTGGATTGTTTGGTAATAGGGGCTGGTATAGTGGGCATAGCAGTGGCTAAAGAGCTTAGCGTGAAGCATGGCAGAGAAGTTCTGGTGGTTGATTCTGCCCCAACTTTTGGGACTGGTACTAGTTCTCGCAATAGTGAAGTTATTCATGCTGGCATTTATTACCCTCCTAATTCTCTCAAGGTTCTTGTCCTTTTTAATTTCTACAGCGAATTTTGTTTTATTTGTGCATACAAATTAAAGATCGAGTTTCTTGTTCTTTCCTTTTTACCGATAAAGTTTATTAATAGTGTTTCTTGTTTTCTTATACTGTAATCTTGTTCTTGAACACTCCCAATTAAGCATGAATTTGAAGTTTGAATTTTGATACTGCTAATCAGTCCACTTTGTTGTCTTCTTTTCTAGTGTAACATTTTTTTTGAGCATTCCCCTATTAAGCATGAACTAGTAGTTTGAATTTGGATACTGCTAATCAGTGAGTTTATTGTCTTTTTTCTAGAACTATTCACCAATAAGCATGAACTAGAAGTTTGATTTTCGATCCTGCTAGTGAATCGGTTGTTTTTACTTTAATGTTTTCTCTACACATTGCCACTTAAGTTGAAAGTGTGAATTGTGATACTGCTAATCGATTCAGTTTCTCGTATCTTATGTAATTTTGTTTCTAAACATTGCCAATTAAGCATGAACTGGAAGTTTGGATTTGATTCTGCTAATCATGTATGTTTCTTCTCGTTTGCTGCAATCTTGCTTCTAAACAATTATTCATTAAGCATGAATAGAAAGTTGATTTTTGATAGAGATAATCAGTCAAATAAGTATTCCTAGTTATTTGGAAGAGGATGAATTAGTGGAATCTGTTAAGCTTTGGTGGTAAAAGTTGAGTGTCCAACTAACTGGTTATGCATTGCTCCTTCTCTTTTACATCTACAACTGGGAATACAATTGAATGCAACGTGGAGAAACTAGTTGTCTTAACTTGATTATAGTACAGTATAGTTGATTATCATGACTGCAAATCGAGTGCTATATTTCGAGCTAACCAACAACAACAACAACAAACCCAGCTTAATCCAATACGCGGGGTCTGTGAAGGGTAGTGCGTACGCAACCTTACCCCTACCCTATAAAGGCAGAGAGGCTGTTTCCGAGCTAACCCTGAAAATTAATTTGAATCCTTGATGTACAATACTCATATTTGCACATATGCTGTATGGATATTAGATGTGTAATACTAAGCAAATTAGTGCTAGTTGGCTTGACAATAGTCATTCTAATCTTTTCTTAGTTCAACGCAAACTCCTATCTTACTCGTACTGATCTCTTGTCTTGAAGTTGTAAAGGAGTGAGCGTCTTTATTGGAATGTGGAATGTAACAGTTCTGTAAATTTCATAACACTATCATATTCAGCTCTACTGTGTGGAGCTCCCACGCTTGAGCTTTAACTTTGAAACTGTATCACAGGCATTTTTCTGTGTTAGAGGGAAAGAATTGCTCTACAAGTATTGCAAAGATCATGAAGTTCCACACAAGCAGATAGGCAAGCTTATAGTCGCTAATGGTTTATCAGAGATTCCAAAATTGAGTGCTCTCATGACTCGCGGAATTCAAAATGGGGTTGAGGGTCTGAGGATGATGGATGGTTATGAAGCTATGACACTGGAGCCTGAATTGCAATGTCTTAAAGCTTTATGGTCACCTTCCTCGGGAATAGTTGATAGCCATTCCTTGATGCTATCATTGGTGGTATTGTTTCTCACCATTCAGTCTCCAATTATACTGTCTTACTGTCTGCTAGCTAATCAACATTTGAAGAGCTACTTCTTTAGAACATAGGAAGAGAAAATTTCTCATTACTTAGAAGAGCTCGATTTGTCATTATTTGTTTATCGTTTAGAACCATTGATATGATATTGACAGGACTATGACCGTATCGTGGGTTTAGGGCGAAGCTGAAAGTCACGGGACGACTTTCTCTTACAATACTGCGGTTATTGGTGGTCATATTGAAGGAAATCAAATTCAAATTCATGTTTCTGGGAGCAATGCTATTGCAAACTGGAATGGGAGGTCCGAATTAGACTCTGAACTAGTCCTTATTCCCAAGCTTGTAGTGAATTCTGCAGGGTTAAGCGCTCCAGCCATTGCAAAACGAATGAAAGGCCTACCTGACGGTATTATTCCTGCTTCTCACTATGCTCGTGGTTGCTACTTCACCTTGTCAAACACTAAATCCCCTTTCAAGCACTTGATTTATCCTATACCTGAGGTTGGTGGGCTTGGAGTGCATGTGACCTTGGATTTGAATGGCCAAGTCAAGTTTGGTCCTGATGTTGAATGGATAGGAGGAATTCATGATATTCCGAGCTTCCTCAATATGTAAGTCCTCATTGAGCACACATAATAATAACTCATATCCGTTCTTCTTAGACTGTTTTATGTGGATAAATTTGACAGTGATGGTGTCAAACTAGCTAATTCTATTATCAGTTCTTTAACATACTTTGCACCTTTCTATGTTTAGACCCTTAAAAATTCTCTATCTTCCCATCAATACCCAAATTTGTTTTTCATGTTCAGAAGAGTCTCAGAAGTAACCTGAATGGTGAACTAGTTTTAGTTTTAGCTTGTTCTTTCTGATAGTTAGAATTTATTTAGAGTGCATCAAAATTTGTTTCAGAGAATGTATTTTTCAGTTAGGAGACCTGGTGCTTTAGCATTTTAGAAGTTTTCAAGCTTCTTTAAGATGTTCCTTGATAGCTTTATTCTGCAAGCATTCAGATATGGTTCAGGAGGCAAGAGTTGTAAATAATAGGAAGTTCTATTATGCCTTTGTTATTAGCTCTGGACGGTGGTCTTCAAGCTATAGAATACAGCTCATCTTTGTTTGCGCTGCCTGAGGCTCAAAATTTTGCGCACTCCTTATATTATGAGATGCAACAAGGTCTGGAAAAAAATAGTACCAAAATTAAGTCAAAAGCTCACTGTTTCAAGAACTTGTAATTGTCTATGCACAGCAATGATGAATTTGCGGTCAGATTATTTTATCTGAAGCTAAGATGAATGTTTGGACAGATAATGTATATATTTTAGTTCGGACTTCACCTTTTGAGTATTTCAACCCGTTACCTTCTTTACGCTTAATAAGGAAATAGAATTGCAGAACTATCAAAAAATCTGTTTAATGCTGGAAATGGTTAGTCTTCTTGCATTAGAAGACAATTCTCCTTTATGATATATGCTTATGATATTCTAGGTTTGATTATTCTGTGGGTGAAGACCGTGCAAAGCAATTCTACCCAGCAATAAGAAAATACTACCCTGGTCTAAAGGATGGTTCTTTGGAGCCAGGTTATGCAGGCATCAGACCAAAGCTTTCTGGTCCAGAAGAGGGGCCTACAGATTTTGTGGTTCAGGTATATCGTACTTATTCTGGTTATTTACCAAAATGCTCCCTTAAGTTAAGGAGCAGATCTGTTTTCATCCCAATTATATTACTCTGATCACACATAATTCTTTAAGTTTGACAAATTTAAGCACATCTGGTCCAACTGACGGAATTTTAACGAATCCCTACAAAATTAATGGTATGCGTCTTTTCTGCATGACCAAGTTCTTGAAAATACCCTGATTGGGTCTTCTTCCCATGCTTATCAGACAAGAATTGTCGGAACACCTGATGCATTGACATTTTGGTTGCCTTTCATGTTTCATGTTTTTTTGTTAGATTTCAATTTTTTAGTTCCATCTGCTAATTTTGACAGTCTCTAAAACACACATTTTGCAGGGAGAGGACATTCATGGTATATCTGGTTTAGTTAACTTGTTTGGGATTGAATCACCAGGCCTAACTTCCAGTATGGCTATTGCGGAGCATGTTGCAGCTAAATTACTGAAATAATATGATATTCCTGTTCTCACACTGAATTGGTATTTGAACATCCTGAAGTTTCAGGTTTTGAATTGAAGAACTCTATGGTCATAGAAATGTATTATCATTGAAATTTGCCATCTAAGGATATATTGTATGTTGCTAGTGAGTAGTGACCTAGAATACACACATTGCTAGAAGCAAATCCTGTAATTGTGAAGAAGCTATCATTCTCACATTCAATTGCCATTTTACCCACAGCCAAAGCCTGTTAAGCACCAACTGGAACTACGATTAATCTTAATAATCAAATGTTTAAGATGTTACAACGATGTGATTCATACTAATAAACAACTATCCACTTTTGTTTCCACAAATGGAATGATGCATGAGTTCCATCTAAAGATTTCACCCAGACAATAGCAACCAAAAAAATGAAGCCAAGTAGGCAGCTGTTCTACTGACTTTCACCTGAATTCTTGATATGACCACCAAAACACTTCCTCGTACTTGTATTATAATATCGAAATTCTCATCGTTTCCGTTCTTGTCTCCACTTGTAGACAGGTTTGGTTGTTGGGTTCACAAGCTCCTCTTCACGAAGCTTGCGTTTCCTTCCCGATTTCTGGTAACAAGAAAAGAGTTATTTTGGAGTCATAGTTCAAGATCTTGAATATGAAGAACATAAAACCTGAAATGTATAAACACCTGTAATTCTTTCTGAATGGCCATATCCATGTACAGTTTTTCTAAATCTCTCACTCTGCTCTTTCTTGCTTCCAACTCTCTATAGGAGGCAGCTGTCTTCCTGCGCAGGAGATTCCGACAATGAACAAGTTAATCAATTTTGCTCTGATACCGACGGAGATTAGTGTACACATTCAAGAAAGTGTAAGAGTCTACCCTTATCCCAACTTAAAAAAATACTAAAAAAAATAAAGGATTAATGCAACTCTTTTATCAAATTTAATGTCGCACTCTATGCAGAGTGTTGAAGGCATTAGTGATTCCTAAGAACCAAGAATAGAACTTGTAACAATTGATTTCCAAGAATAATTTGCAGAAGCAAGACCAAAACTTAAACTTCAAGTAAACTTAACATATTAAAGTTCTTTTCAGGCATATCCCCAATGGATACTTTTCTGTTTCAATTGCATTCTTTCCTCGCTGCAGTTACAAAGTGCTCGATTGTGGTTGAATCAAACGGAAAGGGATGTAAGAAACAAACTACCCTCAGCTTCAAAAATAAACCTCGTCCAATTTTAACAGAAAAACAAGGCATTTATGATGTGGTTGAATTTTTTAGCTCCTCTCAACTAGTGAGCCTACAATAATAAAAGGTAAAAGAATGTTTCTGGTATAAAAAGGACTCAACCTTTCCAAAAAAATTTATCAACTATAAGGGATAAGAAGATAATGTAAGTTTGGATTGCAGTTGATGTATTTTTCTAGACATCACTAAACTAGTAGGTTCCTACATTCGGAAATGGTTTACAAACTCTCAATCAAATGCTAAAAGGTTAAACCTTATACAATTTCAAACATTTTTGTTTTTTGATTATTAAAGAGTTCAAGACATGATATATTAATCTGCACTACAATATAAATGGAATAAACTGATAATACCTTCTAATACTACTAGGCAAGTTCTGAGAAGCAGCCAAATTACTACGTTCTGACGCTTTAGACGCCAGCTCTTCTGCCTCCTCCCTGTAAATAAGCAAAACAAAGAAAGTAAGGATTTTGAAAGGAAACTGCAGCACAGAGAAGATCTTTTAACAGAAGCGGCAAATTTAAAGTGATGTATACATTGAGGCAGAGGGAGGGAAAAGAAAAGAAATGCTACAAAATATGCAACTCTCATAAGAATCCGCGGTCATAATCCATAGAATTAAAAGACACATAGCAACCATATTCCAATGAAAGCACCAAAATACAAGGTGTATGATAGATTAAATCAAACACTTCTCTAGCTGTCCAAAACGATAATAATAGATTCAAATAAAGCTCTTAGCAGTTCCTTATATGGCGTCGCATGATCCTCTTCTCAAAATGTGGGGCATCAAGAAGAGAAGCCAAAAAATAGATAAAAGTTAAAAGAAAATGGTATGCTTTGACTGTTTGAGGCTAATAAGCTAACTTAAGAACAGGAAAAAAAGGAAAAGATAATGAAAAATACAAGTCCTGAGAGGCTGAAACCCCGCGGCATGATTCAAGCTTGACACTGAGATCCTCTAACATTTCAGCTATTGAGTGATTCTTGTATTATTATTTTTGCTTTTTATTATTTATCAAAGAGCCAAAGTTGAGTTAGTTCAACGATACAGCATTATTTCAGGCTCTTGAGTGGTTCATCCATGAGTGCCACTACATTTATTTAGAAAGATGCCTGCTATGGTTGTGTATAATTAGGACAACTGAAACCAGAAGCAAGTAATGTGGAGAGATTATTTGTGAATAAAGCTTGTGCATCCATTAGAGATAACACTAATAAAACAGGAGGGAATCGTTATTCCTCCATAGACATGGCTCAACTGTCATATGGTAAAAGTCAACCTAGATCAAGTGATAGTTTCAACTCACGAAGAAAGCTAAACACTGAATGCAGTTTGTCAGTTCATTAAGTAGATAACTCCAAATGAGTCATTTAGCCGTATGGTAAAAGTCAACCATTTCCTGAATAATGAGGTTCAAGTTCAATCCATGAAAAGATAGCTAAATATTGAATGCAATTGGTCAGGTCAGTGACAATCAAGTAGATATCTCCAAACGTGATTGTCTTTTGAGTGCATAGGCAAATTAAAACAAGATTGTAAAGCTAAGTTATTTCATTGTATTCTACGGAATGTCTAAAGAGGGATACTGAATTCAAGAGGGGTCTTATTTCTAACCTGTCTTCGGCATAGTAAACACGTCTATTTGATGGCTGATTATCAAGAGAGTGCAGTGTGGCAGTTAACTTTTCAATTTTCTGCATATAAGAGTTATTGACAAGAAGGAAGCATAAGAGATTTCTCAATCGTTTGGCTCAACAATAGAGAGAAGGGGGGGGGGGGGGGGGGAGGAGAGAGAGAGAGAGAGAGAGAGAGATTTAAACATGAACCACATTATGCAAAACCAGACCTTTTTCTCAGACTGAACTTTCTGTAAAATATAGCCTATATCCTGAGTCTTCATTAACATGAGTTCCACTGGAGTATATTTATTTACTTGACTCCTGGAAACATCGAAACAGGTGTCCAACAAGTCAGGTCAATCGCGAATGAGGAAGAAATCAGCTCAATCCAACATATATGGATATTCATATCTTACTCCAATCTATGCACTCCATCCACAGTTTTTGTTTTAACCATCTTGAAGTAGAACTCATCTGGATTCCGAAATGCTGCTTTTTCCTTGAGTTTCTGTAAAGAAATTAACAAATATAATTCACATATCTGATCATATAAAATGTAGAAGACCAGTGTAGACAGAGATACAGTACCAACAAAGAAAAATAAAGAACATTCAAGGATCCCTTCAAATTGACTAACTGCAAAACACAATCAAGGGTTCTGAATTCTGATCCCTTTTTTTAGCCAGTGACGTCCCTGCCCACTTGCCGCACATAGACTATTTCACCGGGTACAGGCTACCTCCCACCAGCACAGGTATAGCATAACTCTGCCCCCAAGGTTTAGGGAAAGAAATCACTAAGTGTTGTTTGCCTCCGCTGTAATTCTGATAAACTATAAAAGCCCCATTGCCGCAAGCTGACTTTCTTGCAGCAAATATCGCACAACCCTAACTTATTCATGTATTAAGCTACATAATACTTCGATTTTTCATGGACCGCCAAGTCTAATTCAACTGATTTCGTATCTAATGCTATCTCCTAACTTCTAACACATTCAATTCTAGTAGAATAAAACAAAAAGAAATTACCTGTAAAGCTTGCTCCTTTTTGTGGAATGCTGTCGCCCGCACCACATAATCTTTGTGTTTCTCGAGCAACCCAAATTTTTTCCTAGCTTGTCTGATACAATAGACAAGAAAATCAAGAAACAGATTAAACTAAAGCAACTAAAAAACACAGAATTAATTTATGTAAGTAATATCACTTACGGCTGAGCTCGCTCCTTATGAGCTCGTCTAGAAATAGCATTCTTGAACGATGACATTTTAGAATTAATTCACTGAATTAACAACCACTATTCTTTTAAAGATTCACGAACAGAACTTACAGCGCCGAGAAACACAAACGCAAACGGCAGAACGAAACCTCAAGGCGAGCAGCCAGCTGAGACGAGAGAAAGCAATTAAAGGAAAATGGCAAAATGATCCCTTAGGTTTGGGTATTTTTGAAAATGGTACCTTAGATATACTCATAAGTAGTTCTAGTCCTCTAAATTTGTTAAAAATGAATGCTTTTGATCTTTGTTAAATATTTTTATATTTAAAAAGGTCTTAATCACGTATTAAGCTATAGATAGAACACTTAGACTTTTCATGGACTGTTGACTCTAAATTAACTACTTCCTCCATCTTATTTTACGTGATATGATTGACGGACACAAATTTTAAGAAATTAAAAAAAAAATATGATCTATATCAAGCAATAAATATTTAGGTGGTATAAATTATTTTAGTAAGGATAAAATAAAATATTTAAAATTGAATTATTTAAAATATAAAAAATATTATTTTTTAAGGACAAACTAAAAAAATTACATCACATAAATTGATACATACAAAACAATTTTATCTATGTTTGCTTCTAACTTCTAACGCTTTCAATTCCTACTGGAAGGCGAAAAAAAAGTTTAACAGAAAATTAAGGCGTAAAAAAATTAATCAATTACTTATAAGGGATAAGAAAGATATGTAAGTTTGGATTGCACTTGATGTGTTCTTCTAGACATCAATTAACTAGTAAGTTCCTGTATCCAACAAAAGAAATAGTGAACCATGCATCATCCTATGCTAACGAGTCAAGGAGACCTATGGAACCGATCAAAATATATTTTCTTTCTTAGTGTTTAAGTATATAATTTTGAGATATACAGTGGATTGTCGAAAAATAGTGGGCATCTTAAAAGAGAGTGTCGCTTATTGGTCAGGAAGAGCTTTGTTCTTTATTTTATATTGGATTGGGTTGTAAAAAACAAGTAAAAAGAATTAGGCTCGCGCACAATGGCGAAGCCAGTAAATTTTGAACACCCATTGCCAATGGGTTGTGCAGCGGTGCTCAAAGTCTATTTTTAATCAACAACAAATAATTTTTTACGTATACATGTTTAGTTGACCACCCTTAGACCGACATAGCGTCGCCCCTGCTCGCGCATATAAGATTTGAGCCGCAACAAGTTAATTTCCCCCGACGTGCCATTAAATTATTCATATGCCTTAAGCTTCGTTCTATTGTTTTATTTTATTTTAATTTGATCTTATTCTAATTACACTTCCCTATTTCAAGGGGTCTTACAAGAAAATTTGAGTTTTAGAGGGAATTAATGACATAGAGTCACACTCAAGGAAATTATATACGGTCAAAATCGGGCTTGCCCTTTTTGTATGACTGATCGAGACTTGAGCGTGGTAAGCCAAGGTTCAGCCTCGTATTATATCGAATTGTGATACAAAGTTAGGTTGCCGAGCTCGTTGCCCTGAGACCGATTAAGACCGAGACCGATTACGATCGAGATCGACCAAGATCTGGACCGACCAAGATCGAGACCGAACAAGATAGAGATCGAGGGAAGCTTACCGAGTAGAATAATGGAAAGACGAAATATCTGCAAATGGGCGAGGATCACAACGCGAATCTCGGCAAGTATCTAGAAGAGGCCGATTAATTAGCCAATCATGGGATTTCTTACCTCATATAGAATTGTATTTAGAGTAGGACTCCCCTACTATATAACGGGGAGTCTGATCATTTGTAAACATCATCATATTCACGCAATACAAAGCAATATACTGTAATTCTCTAGTTATCATTGCCTTGTTATTCTGTTAGTAAGCAGTGGATACATATTTGGTTCAAGGGTGACCGAACTCGAGGGCCAAGGCTGTATACTTTGTGTGGTTTGCATTTATTCTTTAATTGCCTATTTCAATACTAATTTATTCTTCTTAAATTGTACCAAATTATATCATGTGTACTTAAAATAGCGTATAAATTCAATTGTTATCCAATTTTAGAGTAAACAGTTTGGCGCCCGATGTGGGCTAAGGATAATAGTGGTTGCCTGGTACAAACTTTCGTAACACACACTATTTTACACTTGTTCTTTAAAGTATCTTTGATTACAGGATTAAAAAATGTCAAACTCTCAGTCAGCACCTCAACACATTGACAATGATCTCAGCCACCACGACGAAAATGAGAACATTGCACCAGGAAACGTTGTACCCCCTGCTGGTCCCGATGGAATTCCGGCTGTAGATCCAATCGACATCAGTTCGCATGTAGCCATCAATGGAAATTTGGTCGTCGATCCCGAAAGCAGCGTCCGCGGGGATGCCTGATCAGCTACTCAGAGCGCACGTGGCAGTGAAGATGGCGGGATCAGCCTGCGGGTGATCTTCGAAATGTTACAGGCTCGACATGCAGCAATAACCCATCTCAAAAATCAGAACCACACACCGAGCATGGTCGAACTCGAGTTAAGCGTGTACTAATTGATCCAGGTAGCTCAGCCAATATCACTGGGTCGAGGGTCGTCGAACAACTTGGTCTGCAAGACCAGATCGTACCTGCGACTCGAGTGCTGAATGGATTCAACATGGCTTGCAAAACTACTAAGGGAGAAATAACATTGCCGGTACCATCCAAGAAACCAAGTTCTATGTAATAGAGGGGGACATGAGATACAACACCCTGTTTAGGAGACTATGGATCCACAACATGAGGTCCGTACCTTCGAACCATCACCAGGTATTAAAATTCCCAACACCGGAGGGGATAAAGACGGTTTACGGGGAACAAACCGCCACGAAGGAGATTTTTGCCGTCGATGAAGTAATTCCGATATCAACACTATCATTGACAAAGGAATCAAGTTTGAAAGCAAAATAGCAATCATCGATGCCAGCTTCGACCCAATCGGGCAAGCAAGGGATTGACGAAGATGATGACTTCGGGGTTCCTCGATCTTTCATCGCCCCCGATGATTTCGACGCTACCAAGTCAACTGTCGAAGAACTGGAACAGGTCGTGCTGATCGAACATCTACCAGATCGGAAGGTATACCTGGGCACGGGGTTAACTCCCGAGCTCAGGAAAAAACTCATTCAATTTATTATAGCTAATATAGATTGTTTTGCTTGGTCCCGTCTCAATATGACAGGGATCCCAGCGGAGATCGCTACTCACAAACTAAGCTTGGACCCGAAGTTCCTTCCGATAGAGCAAAAAAGGAGACCCCAGTCCGAGATCAAACATGCCTTCATCAAGGACGAGGTAACTAAACTCCTTAAAATAGGATCCATCCGGGAGGTCAAATACCTGGAATGGTTAGCAAACGTAGTCGTGGTTCCTAAGAAAGGAAACAAACTTAGAATGTGTGTAGATTATAAAGACCTAAATAATGCATGCCCTAAAGATTCTTTCCCTTTGCCTAACATCGATCGCATGATCGACGCCACGGCCGGCCACGAGACTCTAAGTTTTCTTGATGTCTATTCCGCGTACAACCAAATACGGATGAACCCGGGCGACCAAGAAAAAACCTCTTTCATCACTAAATATGGCACATACTACTATAACGTAATGCCATTCTGATTAAAAAATGCGGGTGCCACTTACCAACGATTAGTAATTTGAATATTTGAAGAACAAATAGGAAAAACCATGGAAGTTTATATTGACGATATGCTAGTTAAGTCCCTGCGAGCAGAGGACCATTTAAAATATTTGCAGGAAACCTTCGGTATACTGAAAAAGTACAACATGAAGCTGAATCTAGAAAAATGTGCATTCGGGGTCGAGTCCGGCAAGTTTCTCGGATTCATGGTATCCAATTGAGGGATCGAGATCAACCCCGATAAGCTCAAAGCTATCGAGGATATCACGATAATGGATAATGTGAAAGTTGTACAAAGGCTAACCGGGCTCATTGCAGCCTTGGGGCGATTCATCTCGAGGTCGCCCGATAAAAGTCATCGATTTTTCTCGTTGCTGTAAAAGAACAACAACTTCACATGGACCCCAGAATGTCAACGAGCTTTAGAGGATTTTAAGCGATACTTTTCAAGCCCACCATTGCTTCACACGCCGAGGGCGGACGAACGATTGTACTTGTACCTAGCGGTATTGGAAATAGCAGTAAGTGGAGTCCTGGTCCGAGAGGAACAAGGTATGCAATTTCTGATTTATTATGTCAGTAGGACCATGGGTGAAGCCGAAACTAGATAACCTCACCTAGAAAATTTGGCACTCGCATTGCTAAGTGCCTCTAGGAAACTGAAACCGTATTTTCAGTGCCATCCTATATGTGTTGTGACAGCCTACTCTTTACAAAATATAATGCATAAACCCAAACTCTCGGGATGATTGGCCAAATGGGCCATCGAAATCAGCGGGTACGATATCGAATATCAACCTCGAACGTCTATTAAGTCCCAAATTTTGGCAGACTTCGTAGTCGACTTCACACTGGCCCAAATACCCGAAGTCAAAAGAGAGTTGTTGGTAAACTTAGGATCATCTTCGGGAATTTGGACCCTCTTTACGGACGGTGCCTGATAGTAGCCTATATTATGTGATGTAGATGCTATTTATGCTCTAAGTTAACCATACTTTATTGATGTTTTAAGTGTTAAATGATAACAAAATGCTCTAATTGAGATTTTTATGCTTTGCAGGAGCTACTCCGAGTTAGGAGGAGGATATAGAATGTTTTGGGGTCAAATATGTAGATACAAGGCTAATCGAGAAGAGCCCGGATGAAAACGAACA
Organism: Nicotiana attenuata; assembly: GCF_001879085.1. Taxonomy (NCBI): domain Eukaryota; kingdom Viridiplantae; phylum Streptophyta; class Magnoliopsida; order Solanales; family Solanaceae; genus Nicotiana; species Nicotiana attenuata. Next base: position 288,946 of record NW_017670396.1, read on the forward strand.
AGAAAAGGCGAAGAAAAAAATGGGCAACAGTTCATTTCGACCGCGGTCGGGCTGCGGTTGGAACGCGGTGGAACAAGGCGCAAAACAGAATGGTCTAAAACGACCGTGGTCGGACCGCGGTCGTTCTGGAGAATGCCAAGAAAGTCCAGGGGCCAAAGTGTAAAGCGTGGGGAACTTATCCTAACCCTATATAAACTCAACAAACTCTCCCAAGTTAAGGTTAAGCTTGTTTTTAGACTCAATTGGAGGCAAGAACAAGTGTGAGAAGATCAAGACACCATTAGGGTTTTCATTCTTCTTCCTGTTATCATTAATTTGTGAATTATGAATTATTTTATGGCTTTATCTTGTTTTACCATGAGTAGCTAAACATTTAAACTAGGGTTGATGGAACCAATTGTTGGATGAAGTCTTGATTACGTTTTGATATAATTAAGCCATTTCTTATTCTATAATTGTTCAACTATGTGTTTTCTTGTGATTAATTGAAAGGGCCCTTGATTAATCGTGTCTAGTTACCTTGTGTTGCTTGAAAAAGAACATTGGGTTACATTGTTGTTGAACAACACCCCTTTCGGGTAAGTTAAGAGATTAATTACTTGAATTTAAAAGCAGGGTTAGAGATTACGAAGCTTTGGTGGAATAATTCTGAGTTGCATAAACTGTTAACTAGAGTAGTTCGAGAGAATGCTTCTAGTAAATTATCGTAATTGATCGAGAGATAATTGCGGTAACCTAGAACTCATATTTCTTATAGAGTATTACGGCGAGATTATAACTAACGTGTCAGGAATTAATCCGACAATTGGGGAAATCAATAACCCTAGACCATTTTACCATTGAATTCAACTCTATTCTTGATTATTGCTATTTTTATTATTGTTTTCCATTAGTTAACTAGATTCTACTCATTATCCATTAAAAATCTTGCATCCGGGGATTGTTTGAGCTATTCGTTAGCAGTGTTAAAAGTTGTAGTAAATAGGTTAGTTCTCTGTGGGATTCGACTCCGGACTTGTAAACCGGATTATATTTGCAGCGACCTCTTAGTCCTTTTTATAAGGCATAGTTGGGCGTGATCAAATTTTGACGCCGTTGCCGGGGAACTAACGGTGTTATTTATTGCAACTTGAAGAATTTCTAAGATTATTAGTCTTGATAAAATTTATGTGGTGTAAAATATTTCCATTGAAATTCTCACGGTTGAACTCTTCTGTAACTCAGGTGCATGCCTAGAAGCTCTTCGAGAACTGGTGAACTCTTTGAAGGACTCTCAGATCCCTAACGGACATTGAACTGGGCTAACAAGAAGAGCAAACAGCTGAAACAAAGCGAACAGATTGAAATTGAAATGGATGGCGTATCAACGTCAACGGGAACAACATGAATGATCGAGATGACCCAAACGTCAGAGTGGTAGCACCTCTTGTGCCAGAAGCTGCTCTTTGTGACTGGGCGCAACCAACTGCTGATAACCTGGCCACAACAATTGTAGTTCCTCCCATACAAGCGGAGACATTCCAGATTACCAACAACATGCTGCACCTGTTGCAGAATAAAGGGTTGTTCTCTGGGTCATACATCGAAGACCCACAACAACATTTGAAGAACTTCCTATCAATATGTGTCACTCAAAGACAACCGAATGTGACCCCTGAGGCAATCAAATTATTATTGTTCCCATTCTCAGTAACAGGGGAGGCTCAAACTTGGCTGAATTCGCTCCCAATAAACTCCATTGCTACTTGGGAGGAACTAGTCAAGCAGTTCTTAAACAAGTTTTATCCACCCAACAAAACTGCGAGGTAGATTGATGAGATATTGCAATTCAGGCAGAAACCGACTGAGACCTTGCAAGAGACCGATAGGTTTAAGTGAATGTTGGTGAAGTGCCCTCACCATGGCATCCCAGATCAGATACTGGGACATAGATTATATATGGGTTTGGCTGACAGTCTGAAGGCCAATGTAGATGCTTCTGCCGGGGGTGCATTCTTGAACAAAACTTTCACAGAGTGCAAGATTCTTCTTGACAAGATGTCTCAAAATTCAGGCTGGATGATGAGAGACACAACACTCACTCCAATAGTGTATTTTGTCGCTCTTGACCCAAACAACACACATGCAGAAAACATAGCCACTCTTATGACCCAGATGAGCTTGCTGACAAAGAAAATCGATGAGATGGGTACGAAACAAGTACACATTGTAGATACCACAAATGGAGGCTTGTGCACTCCTTGCATAAACCAGTCATATGTGTGCTCGTGGAGTGGAGAGAATGACAACCAGGGATTCACAGAAGACTTGAATTATGTCAATAATTTTGGAGGTCAGAGGCAAGGTGGACAGCAATGGGGACCAACAGTAAACCAGCAGTACAGACCAAACCAGCCAGAGCACAACCCCAATCTAGGAGGAGCACGACCACAAGGCCATGTCATACCTTACCAAAGGCAACATGGCTATAATCAGCAACACCAGCAACAATTGACCTACCAACCACCTCATCAGCAGCAGGATAGTAACATGATCGAAATCAGAGGTATGCTGTACAACTCATTGGAACAAATGGAAAGATGCAAGAGAAGTTAGCTGCACATGATTCAGCAATCAAAGGCATTGAAACTCAATTGGGACAGCTATTTATGGCCTTGAACAATCGCCCACAAGGAACATTGCCTGCAGATACAAACATTAATCCAAAGGAGCAGAACCTGAATCAGCTCATGGCAGTGAGTCTCAGGAATGGGAGAGATTTAAACAGGGAGCAAGAAGTTGCTCAACTCAGGAGAGAGACAACACCAACTACTCCAGCTGCCCCAGTTACATTAGAGACCGATGAGTCGGCAGAGCTCACCGAGGTTGTAATTGAGCAAGCACAGGTTGATAAGGGGAAGGAGAAGGAAGGTGAACAACTCCCGGAACAGGTAGTAGAAAAAGCTTCAAACAAAGAAAAGACGTAAAGCAGTGGGCGGAGGTTGATTCCTGCACCCTTCCCTCAGAGGTTGGCAAAGCAAAAGAAAGATGATCAATACAGGAAATTCATGGAAATGCTCAGACAAATTCAATTGAATATTCCACTGATGGATGCTTTGAGGGAAATGCCAGGGTATGCAAAAATGATGAAGGACCTGATGGCGCGAAAATTTGACTTCCAGGACCTGTCCACTGTAACTCTGGCGCAGACCTGCAGCGCGGTAGTGACAAGACCTATGGCTCAAAAGGTTTCTGATCTAGGTAGTTTCACTATCCCATGCACCATTGGGAGTTATGCTTTTGCTAAAGCACTGTGTGATTTGGGAGCCAGCATAAACTTGATGCCCTTGGCAATCTATACAAAATTGGTCATTGGCAGAGCTAGACCGACCTCAATGTTGCTGCAACTGGCTGATCGCACAGTGAAAAGACCGACTGGAATTCTTAATGATGTGCTTGTTCAAGTGGGGAAATTTGTATTCCCTGCCGACTTTGTCATTCTTGACTGTCAAGTGGATGAAGAGATACCAATCATTCTGGGCAGGCCGTTTCTAGCCACTGGGAGAGCATTGATTGATTATGAGACTGGGGAATTGAAAATGAGGTTGAACAATGAAGAAATCATATTCAATTTTCAACAATCTATGAGGAGACCCAGCGAATTTGCAAATTGCTCACTAGTGGAGGCCGTAGATATGACACTACAAGAGGAGGATGAGACTATTAATGTCAGGGATCCGTTAGAAGCTTGCTTGATGAATCTGGAACATGTGGATGGTGAGGAGTTGGCAGAGTGGGTCATGGCTCTCGAAGGTCAAGGGTTTTGGGAAAGGGAACCCCAGTTCGAGCCCTTACACTTAGAAGAAAGAACAACACCACCTGTGAAACCATCGATAGAGGAACCACCACAGTTGGACCTGAAACAGCTTCCAACTCACCTCAGGTACGCTTTCTTAGGGCCTAATTCTACTTTACCTGTTATTATATCATCGGGTTTGTAAGCTGTGCAGGTAGAGCAACTCCTACAGGTGTTACAGGAATGTAAGACTGCTATTGGTTGGACCATGGCGGACATAAAGGGTATCCGCCCAACTTTTTGTATGCACAAGATTCTCCTGGAAGAAGGGCACAAACCTTCCAGAGAACATCAAGGAAAGCTGAACCCGAATATGAAAGAGGTGGTGAAGAAGGAAGTGATCATATGGTTAGATGCGGGTATCATCTTCCCCATATCTGACAGCAATTAGGTCAGTCATGTCCAATGTGTACCGAAAAAGGGAGGAATGACGGTAATACAGAATGAGAAGAACGAGTTAATCTCAACTTGTACAGTCACGGGGTGGCGGATTTGCATGGACTATCGGAAACTGAACACAGCCACCCGGAAAGACCATTTCCCCTTGCCTTTTATTGACTAGATGTTGGACAGGTTAGCTGGGGGATCTCACTTCTGTTTCTCGGACGGATAATTGGGGTATAACCAGATCTCAATAGCCCCGAAAGATAGAGAGAAGACGTCCTTCACTTGTCCGTATGGTATCTTTGCCTTTCGGAGAATGCCCTTTGGACTTTGCAATGCACCGGCTACATTCCAGCGGTGCATGCTAGCCATTTTCACCGACATGTTTGAGGATATTATGGAGGTGTTTATGGATGATTTCTCCGTGGTGGGGGATTCATTCGAAGATTGTCTTCACAACCTAAGAAGAGTGCTCAAAAGATGTGTAGAGACAAATCTAGTGCTGAATTGGGAGAAGTGCCATTTTATGGTACAAGAAGGAATAGTATTGGGGCATAGAGTATCCAAAAAGGGAATTGAAGTTGACCAAGCCAAGGTTGATGTGATTGAGAAGCTGCCGCCACCCACTTCGGAAAAGGCAGTGAGAAATTTCCTGGGGCTCGCAGGGTTCTATAGGCGGTTCATTAAGGATTTTTCCAAGATTGCTAACCCCTTATGTAAGCTGCTTGAAAAATACCAGCCCTTTGTGTTTTCTGATGATTGTAGGTTGGCCTTTGAGGAGCTGAAAAAGAGATTGGTGACTGCACCTATCATTGTTGCACCCAACTGGGAGCAACCGTTCGAGCTCATGTGCGACGCCAGTGATTATGCTATAGGAGCAGTGTTAGGGCAACGCAAAGACAAGATGATGCACCCGATTTACTATGCAAGCAGGACGCTCAGTGGTGCACAACTTAATTACACTGTCACGGAAAATGAAATGCTCGCTGTAGTGTTTGCCTTTGGCAAATTCAGGTCGTACTTAATTAGCTCAAAAGTTATTGTTTATACTGACCATGCAGCAATTAGGTACTTGATAGTAAAGAAGGAGTCAAAGCCACGCTTGATTGCTGGGTTCTTTTGCTACAAGAATTTGATCTAGAAATCCGCAACAGAAAGGGGACGGACAATCAAGTGACAGACCACCTCTCGAGGTTAGAAGGAGCAGAAAGGAGAATGGAGGTTGAAGATATCATAGAGACATTCTCGAATGAACAATTACTTGCTGTGACAATGGAGGAGGCGCCATGGTATGTTGATTTTGCTAATTACTTAGCAAGCGGTATTGTACCTTATGATCTCTCCTCAATTCAAAAAAAAAAAGTTCTTCCGTGATTGTTGATCTTATCATTGGGATAAACCTCTACTTTTTAAGATATGTGTTAATAACATGATCCGGAGGTGTATCCCCGAGAAAGATCAACATTCTGTTTTGCAGCCCTGCAATGCTTTACTATATGGTGGACACTTTGGAGGAATTCAGACAACAGCTAAGGTATTGGAATCGGGTTTGTATTGGCCAACTCTGTTCAAGGACGCCTACACTTGGGTCAAAAGTTGCGATGAATACCAAAGGACAGGCAACATTTCTCGTCGTCACGAGATGCCAATGACTACAATTCAAGAGGTGGAGGTTTTTGACATGTGGGGGATCGACTTTATGGGGCCGTTCGTCAGCTCGTATGGTAACAAATATATATTGGTAGCGGTTGACTATGTCTCCAAGTGGGTCGAAGCGGTGGCCCTCCCAACCAATGATGCAAAAGGGGTAACAGGCTTTCTAAAGAAAAACATCTTCACACGTTTTGGCACCCCGAGAGCTATAATCAGTGATGGTGGAACCCATTTTTGCAATAGAGCATTCGCAAGGCTGTTGGAAAAGTACGGAGTTCGTCATAAGGTGACCACCCCTTATCACCCACAGTCGAGCAGACAAGTTGAAGTGTAAAATAGAGAAATTAAAAGTGTCCTTACAAAAACAGTGAATGCAACAAGGACCGATTAGGCGAAGAAGCTGGATGATGCATTGTGGGCGTACCGCACAGCATTCAAAACTCCAATTGGTATGTCACCATACAAGTTGGTGTTTAGAAAGGCATGCCACCTTCTGGTAGAGCTCGAACATAAAGCACTTTGGGCATTGCGGCAGTTGAATTTGGATATAGAGACAGAAAGGCACCAGCAGAATCACTGGGTTACATGAGCTCGAGGAATTCGGGTTCCAAGCATTTGAGAGTGCTAGACTATACAAGGAAAGGATGAAACTAATGCATGATAAGAACATCTTGGATCGGAACTTCAAACCTGGAGACCTAGTGTTGTTATACAACTCGAGATTGAGATTTGTTCCGGGTAAGTTGAAGTCCCGATGGTCAGGACCCTTCAGAGTGGTGCAAATTTTCTTAAGTGGAGCTGTGGAGCTTGAATCAGAATATGGGACAAATAAGTTCACGGTGAATGGGCAAAGGCTGAAACATTACCTTGGCATGGCCGAAGAAAAAGGGGATAGAGTTTCAATAACTTTGGAAGAGCCCCAGTACGCGAATAAGGAGTGATGATCAAAGCCTGCATCGTGCCGCGACGTTAAATCAGGCGCTGTGTGGGAGGCAACCCATGTTTTCTTTTGTTTCTTTTGTTTTGTTTTGATGTTGTACTTGATGTGTATGATACTAACCCTTTTATTAGTGTACAGGGCAATATTGGTGCATATTGGGAGAAGTCAGGGTCAAGAACCAACTCCGGAAAGGTAAATGAGGAAAACAAAAAAAAAATTCGGAAGCCCGTGACCGCGACCGCGGTGGGATCGATGCCCGGGCCCGGCAGATAAGGCACATTCTGTTTTTGGCCACCACAACCGCGGTAGGGACGCAGACCGGGCGCGATAGTTTACGAGGCTACTATTTTTTTTCTTTTTCACCGCGACCGCGGTCGGGACGCGGACCGGGCGCGCTGAATCCCAACCATTCTGCCCCGACCAAGTACAATGCATAAATCAAGGAAAAGACGTGCCACAGGTTCCTCCGCTAGTGAGCCAGGAGGTTCATCCAGAGCTCGAGCTCAGGCTAGTTCGAGCCAGTTTGAGAGCACCCGGTTTGTCTCCAAAGCGGCTCAAGATAGTTTTAATGCAAAGACATCCAAGAAATCGGTGCCTGAAGTACACATTGACAGGCATGCCTTGCGAGTTGAATGCCCAAGTATCTATGAAGAATTGAGGAGACGTCAGCTGGACATCTTCTTTAATGAGACGGAAGAGGGCAATGTAATGATGGTAAGAGAATTCTATGCTAATTGCCCGGACCATGTTGATAGGGTTGTCACAGTACGAAATACCTCGGTGAATGCGTCTCTTCAGGCCATCCGCCGAGTGTACAAGTCGCCGGTCTTTATTGGAGAGACGGATTATTACCAAGATTATTAGAGCCCACCTATCATGTGGAACCTAATTGTTCAAACAATCTGTGTGGCTGGCCAGGACCCACTATGGACAAAGCCGAGAATGACCCTGAACTCCCAATCTCTCACTTGGGAAGCTAAGTGTTGGCTAACGATCATCAACAGTCGTTTGCTGCCCTCCAGCAACACTACATATGTTAATGCGCCAAGAGCAGCGACGATTTGGTGTTTCGTAAACCACCACGACTTTGACGTGGCTTGGCTCATTCAGGATGAATTGTTCATTCGCTCCACGGAGATAAGCAAAGGGTTCTACTTCCCTTCCCTGGTCACCAAGCTGTGTCGTGCCTCACGAGTTCCCGAAAATCCCATAGCAGATGGGAAGTTGCCATTAAAAGCCCCATTCAGGGCTAGCAAAGTCACAGTTGGGAAAGGGCAGGCTGTGGCTGATGATGAGGATGATGAGGGAGCTATGCATGCTGCCGCCACACCAATGCAGATTGCTGATGAGGCGGGCCCATCACAGGCCCGCTGGAGTACCTGGATGACAGCTTTGGAGCAGGATATGGCTGGCCTATGCACTTCGGTCAATGACCTGAGTGCTCGAGCTGACACTTTGGCTACTCAAAGTGCTAGGTCAGAGAAAAAGATCATGGGCGGGCTCCGGGCGCTAGGACGAGCGTGTCACCTCGATCCTGGCACCGTCTCCGATCAGGACTGAGCACCAGGGAAGTCCCCTTACCTTACTCTGCTTTAATTTCTTTGACATAGGGACATGCCAAATATTTAAGTGTGGGGTGGGGGACAGTTGTTGTTGTTTTACAATTTTATAGATTTGTTTGGTATTTTTGGTTGCTGTTAATTAATGTCGACTTGGCCCGAAGACGGACACCTCTCGACGGGTCTCTTAAGGGACTTAAGTCGAACAAAAAAATAGATTTTCTTCTGTTAGGTAATGTATCAATTCCCCCTTAGTTTTTCTTTAAACCACGATTCTTTTCCAAGGGTTTCCATTTGAACCGGGTGTAGTTAGTTTTTTTCTTTTTTTTAGTTTAGGAATTTTTGGGCGAGAATAGGGATTGCTTTAGTGTGACACTTAGGCTCATTAGTTGACTCTAGCAATAAAGCCTTAAATTGTATGTTCTTGAGTTGGCTTAAGCACTTTGAGCAGAGGGTCTGATGGTCCTAACTGAATTGAGTCATGTGCCATGTGTGAGTGAGGCTTTGTGTATTCTATGCTAACACTCAAATGCCTAGAACTTGCCCTGTGTGTGTACGAAGCGAAATGGTAGTCTTAATTTGTCTGGAAAGTGATATAGGCGTTTCCTTGTTGAACCTATCTATATATGTTTTTGCCCACCTGAGTGTATATATCCTAGTTAACCCCTTTGAGCCTGTAATCCTGTTTCTTTGGCAACCAGATTACAAGCCTTACGCAAGTTTTGAAGTATCTATCTTTTTGAACCCTATCACCTCTTAGAAGCACTTGAATTGTAATGAATATGGAAAGGTTGAAGTGTGGGGGTGGTTGGTTGGGCTTTTGAGTGGAACTAAGAAGACATAAAAAAAAAAGGGGTGCACTGTGTGATAAACAATATTAGAAGCCACCAGAATCTGGAAAAAAAGGGAGAAAAGACTGAGCTGAATAATTTTTTAAAAGAATAAGTCTCAAAATGGTGGTGGTCTTTAAAAGAGAAAGTGTGCTTAAAGAAGTAGGGGGTTTAACTCAATGATGTAAATGTGGAATGAAGGTTTGACAAAGGTGTGGGCTTAAAAGTGAAAAAATGTATTCAAGTGCTTAGGGAGGTGTAGTCACTATACCTATATGTATCCTACCTGTCCCGCAGCCAACATTACAACCAAATAAAGTCCTACTTGATTCTAGACCAAATGAGCTCGATTAGTCGAGTATTACACTACGGGCAAGCCTATGGTGCGTTGTTTGTGGCATAAGAGTTTATTTCTGAGGGTGAGTGAGATCTTACATGTGAATTCCTCAGTGTGTGAATTACAATGACCATGACACAAGTCTCTTTTGTGGTGAGTAGGCACTTGATTCATGAAGGGAAGGTAAGTCTGGACCTCTGACTGAGAGTAAGAAAGCCGGTTAGGGACATTACGCGGCTAGAGAGAGAGTCCACTCTTGAGGTTAGGATGTTACGCTAAGGTAGTCTACCCATGTGAATTATTCTTGGTATAAGGAGTAGGGAAGTGAACCAGTGATGAGTAGGACCATAGAGTGTGGTTTTGTTGCTAGAGGGCTAGCAACGGGTTAAGTGTGGGGTGTTGATAGTAGCCTATATTATGTGATGTAGATGCTATTTATGCTACAAGTTAACCATACTTTATTGATGTTTTAAGCGCTAAATGATAACAAAATGCTCTAATTGAGGTTTTTATGCTTTGCAGGAGCTACTCCAAGTTAGGAGGAGGATATAGAGTATTTTGGGGTCAAATATGTAGATACAAGGCCAATCGAGAAGAGCCCGGATGAAAACGAGCAAGAAAAGGCAAAGAAAAGAATGGGCAGCAGTCCACCGAAAGGTATTACAATCGAAGGGCCAACCTTCGATATTTTAATGTCGGGGACTTAGTGCTGAGGAAGGTCACATTAAACACCCGAAATTCAAACGAAGAGAAATTGGGTCCGAACTGGGAAGGGCCATACCAGATTCTCGAGGTCACGGGGAAAGGGTCCTATAAGCTCGGAATGATGGACAGAGAACAACTACCAAACAATTGAAACATAAATCATCTTAAACGATATTACTGCTGAGGTACGACCCCATTTCAAATTCTTTCTATTTTTTGACTAACACGTACATGTTATCGACAAGAAGTGGCACGAAGAGCACGCGTTGCACTCTTTTTCCCTTGAACCGTTTTTGTCCCAATTGGAATTTTCGACAAGGTTTTGAACGAGGAAACAGTGGATCTTGCTAACTTAGAGTCGAAGGCCGATCAGGAATCGGTGTCAAAGACAGCACTAACAGTATCCGAGGTTCCTCTACAATCAACCTCGAATACTGGGGGCATTGCCCTTGTATGTTAATTTTTTTGTGTGGAAATTACTTCATAATAGCGGGGCCTCGATAGGTGAGATTTGTTGCAAGGTCCAAATGGTCAAACGAATCGTTCCCACATAGGCTGGTCGAGCCCTGGCACAAAACATGTACGCAAGTGTAATCATTTTTCACAAGAATAAAGAGAAGTATTTTTCCTTGCAATTATCTCATGCCTTAGAATTTTTTTTCTAATTTACAACTCCATATTGTCGATCTATTATGGAAACGAGCTCAAGAGATGATTATGAACAGAGTTCGGATGATCCCTCCCCCACTCGGGGACTACCGTCCTAAAAATAAACTCGAACAGTTCGAACTATTGAGCGTCGGGGGCATAAAACCTCTTAGGCTACCCCCGAATTTTAAAGGCCAAGACCATACCCACTCGGGGACTGTTATCTTAGGCAAGACTGGATAACTCGGGAAAGCAAGCTCACTGGCTACGCCTGAACTAAATGGATACGGCTAATTTAACACGGTTCGGAGATGTCCGAAATTCATAACAAAAATAGGCCTTCGAAAAAGAAAAAAAAAAATTCTTTCACAACCGGTTCTAAAGGCTACCCTCGGTAGAATCTCAAACTTAAGATATCTTCGAGAGAAAACTTTGGTAACATCGAACCCCGATAACGCCTTAACCCAGAAAGACGATAAAGGCAAGGTTTGTTCGAACCCTCGAACACAACCTTATTGTTTCATGCTAAGACATTCCAACCTTTATGAATACAAATGATAAAGAAAGGAAAACATTTTATAGCCGAAAGGAAAGAAAAGCCTTATATTTATATACAATAGTTTTTAACAAAGGCCAAATCGGCCTAACACAAAATCTATAACGGCCGAAATGGCCTCAAAAGGATGCAAAAGAAAAACAAAAAACCTGAAGGCCTAAGTGGCCCGGTCTTCGTCAGAGGCAGAATTTCCATCCTCGAGATCTTCCCCGCGTTCGGACTCACTTAAACTATCTGAGTCCTCCTCGGGAAAGGCTAACTTTCGAGCCCTGGCTTCCTCTGCTTTGGCGCTCTCGAGTGCAGCCTGTATATCGAAGCCCTGAGCATGGACTTCCTCTAGGGCTTCCTTTCGAGCTTGTACTTTTCATGATCCACCATGCTTTTGGCCTGCGCCTAGATGGCCCTAACATCGACCTTACACTGGGTCGCAATTGCATTGGCCTTAATGTTGGCCACAACTACCTCAAGCTCATTAGCCAAGTTAGCTAACTGGGACTGAAATTCCTTGATTTTCTTTGCTTGCACCGAGGTTCTCTCTCTTGAAACCCGGAGCTGGGACTCGGCCTACTCCAACTCTGCTTGGACGGATTCCTTTTTTTAGGCTAAGATATTCATATTCTTCTTGAACTCTTCAGCCTCGGCTCGAATTGCATCTATTTGTTTTTGAAGATCTCTGATCTGTTCAAGCCTCTGCCAGACCTGCAAAATTGGATCGTTAGTCGTTATCTCCAATTCGTCTTCACAATCGTAAAGCACTCAGAATACCTGTTCGGCCATCTCAGCATGATCATCTCAAGCCATCACTAAATCTGCCTGAAGCTTCTCACTAAGAAGCTTGTAGGCATCATTTTTCTCAGTGAGGTCCCGAACCTCGGCCTCGTACTCCTCGCGGATTTGAAGGAAGGCCTTGTGATGCAACACCGAAGCCTACAAGTAAGGAAGAAGATGTTAGAATTACCTACGACTCCAAGTTTAAAAGAGATAATGGAATGACCATCGAAGTTACCCGACTCAGAGCATGTTGGGCCTTATTGAATAGGCAAGCGACCCTACCGCATTCATCACAGCGTAGTCCTCCTCAGTCACCAAGCATCTAAGATAGCTGGCAATCCCAACAGGGGGGAGAAAAGACCCGGGCATCCTCCGGTACAGAAAACACTATATTTCCGCCTACGCTCGGGGTTAATACTTGGGGTCGGGAATTGGTCCACCAGTTTTGGGCTCGATGCAGATCCAGTAGTGCCCAATGAAGGTATTTTCTTCGGCACCGGTAAGTCACCAAGCCCGGTAACATGTCCCAAAGCACCGAACTCACTCCATCCAAGAAGCCGTGAATATCGACGACTTCCTAAGGGCCGTCACAAGAACGACCCTCCAACATATTAGCCTTACGGATCATGGTATCCAAAAATTGAGGGGATTCAGAGATATGAATCACTCCGAGATCGTCTCGGGACATCTTCAGCTACTCGAGAAGCCTCGCCCCAGGTTTCTCCCTTGACCATCTCTGCTTGGGACGGAGTGGCCTCAACTTTTTCTGGTTTAGGAACTCCGATCGAGGCTTCCTCATCAACCCCCTCTGGTTCGGAGGACTTTTGTATCGAAACGCTAGCCCGTGTTGCCCGCACACGGGCTACCAGATTTGATTCCTCTTCTTCTTCATCTTCGGACTCGTCTCTTAGCCGACGGACTGAGTCCAAAGATAGAGTGATGGTGCTCCCCTTGGGTTTGCGGGCTTGCCTTTTCTTTGGCTTTTGCTTTTCCGAGTTCGGGAACTCGGAGCTCCCTTTCTCTTCTTCTCTTTGGCCTGCTTCGGAGCAGGTAGTTGGGAACAAATTTCTTCTTCAGATGGGGGCCCCATTTTCACATCCTTCCTAAGGCCTACAAAGGAAAAAAGACCAGTAAGCTCGAGAAGTAGCCCGAATGATAACCACTCTAAGAAATAAGCTTACCAAGATTGCGGGCCTCCCATTGACCCCTTGACAATTCCATCCAAGCGCGCTTGGAGTAAGGTATCTGCGATACTAGGCTCTCGACCCATTGCTTGAGATCGGGGATCACCTCCGGTGCCTGGGTCACAGCTGCAACACCAAAGAATACAGATGAGGAAAGAAGATAAGAGGTAAAATAGAAAAATTAGAGAGACAAAGTACTACTCACGATTCATGTTCGATTCTCCGGAAACGACATGTCTTCAGCAGGGATCAGGTCTGAAGTCCTTATTCGGACAAATCGGCCCATCCAATCTCGATCGCGAGACTCATCTATGCTCGAGAACGGGGCCTTGACGGCCCGGCGAGCAAGCTTAATCAGCCCTCCTCGATAGAGTCGGGGATTGTAAAGGCGCATAAGGTGGTCGGGTGAAAGGACATCCCTCGATTTTTCTCATGAAGAATCGGAGGAGAATCACTATTCTCCAGAATGAGGGATGGATCTGAGCGAGGCTCACGTCGTACCACTTGCAGAAGGAGACGATGATAGGGTCTAAAGGACCCATCGTGAAAGGGTAAGTATAAACACTTAGGAAACCCTCCACACGGGTAGTGATCTACTCCTCGGGTAAAGGTACCACGACATGTTTATCGACCCAGTAGCACTCCTCTTTAACTTTGTCGAGGAGATCGTCAGTTATCGTACATATGTACCTCGCGACCGGTTCACGTCCACCAGGTACTGAGGAGGCTTTTTCAATCCTTAAATTTGCAACAGCAGGGCACCCTTCCGGAACTAAATCCTCAAGGGGAGGTTCCGCCGTAGCTCCGTCGCTGGCGGGCCGTGAAGAAAAGGTGGCCTCCTTTTGTGGTACGGTTTTAGAAGTTTTTGCCATTGCAAAGTAGAAGAGAAAGGAATTAGGTTGATATGCGATTTAAGAGATTTGGGAGCGAGAATTGCGAAACAAGGAGATTTTTGAAGAGAAGCAACAATGAGGGGAGTTTTGAGCATAAAATTTGAGTGGAAGAAGGTGGCGGTACTTATAGCTTGCTGGTGGCGGTTCAGAACCAGTGGTGGCCGACCAGCAACTAACAGACATGTAATGCCTTTGTAACCGAACCGACGGGATGTTTCGCTGTCCACTTGTCGCTGTCGTCATTGTCGGTCTCTTCGCTTACGTCATGACATATCGAGACAGGATTGGAAAAGTATCATTTCTCGTCATCTTTTCTCCAAGAAATGAGGGGACTATCTGTATACGGTCAAAATCGGGCTTGCCCTTTTTGTATGACTGATCGAGACTCGAGTGTGGTAAGCCAAGTTTCAGCCTCGTATGATATCAAACTATGATACAAAGTTAAGTTGCCGAGCTCGTGGCCCTGAGACCGATTAAGATCGAGATCGACCAAGATCCGAACCGACCAAGATCGAGACCGCACAAGATAGAGATCGAGGGAAGCTTACCGAGTCGAATAACGGAAAGACGAAATATCCGCAATCGGGCGAGGATCACGGCACAAATCTCGGCACGTATCAAGAAGAGGCTGATTAATTAGCCAATCATGGGATTTCTTACCTCATATAGAATTGTATTTAGAGTAGGACTCCCCTACTGTATAAAGGGGAGTCTGATTATTTGTAAACATCATCATATTCACGCAATACAAAGCAATATACTATCATTCTCTAGTTATCATTGTCTTGTTATTATGTTCTTAAGCCAGCGGATACATATTTGGTTCAAGGGTGACCGAACTCGATGGCCAAGGCTGTATACTTTGTGTGGTTTGCATTTATTCTTTAATTGCCTATTTCAATACTAGTTTATTTTTCTTAATTTGTACTAAGTTATATCATGTGTCCTTAAAACCACGTATAAATTCAATTATTATCCAATTTTAGGATAAACAGGAATAAACACCCACAATTAGTGGTCCACTAAAAAACACTAGAGAAAATTAATAAAATGGAAGGAAGATAAATAACAATTAAGGTTTGAAAGATATTGGTAATTAATGAGTACTACCATCCAAATCGTTGCCAAGAACCATGAACCGTTGGAACGGGTCCGAGGTGGGCACAGTAGACACAAGGGATGTTGTTACACAAATAGGTGAAGTCATTCTCAACAGGGAACATGGATTCCAATAGCTCCTAAGACCCAAACGGGGTTTCACAATCTGTGTCCCCCGCCAACCCCAGTGCCACTCTCCCCCACTATCCACTAACTCTGAGCCAATGAATAATAATGTGATGAAAAAAGAGATGAGGAAAAAGACTAGAAATAGTCAGTGGCGGATGCATCGTAGCATTAACGGATTCAACTGAACCCAATATTTTTTTTATGAAACATAAATATACATATAAAAAATCATAATTTTTTTAAAAAATATTACATTTTAAATCCATTATTTCAAAAATTAGTTCACAATAAAAACCTAACGGATGAAGTCATAAAATTTAAATTTTGGATTCGTCTCTAATTAAAGAGCCAACCAGCATCCAGCATAATGATATATGAACAAAGTAAGCTCACATGCAAGGCAAGTAGGAAAGTACTCGGCGGCCCTTTCCTAGTTTTTGTCCAATAATACTGTTGAGTTGTGTGTGAATGAACAATTAAGATCTGTCCCATGACATGGAGTACTGTTGCAGTCACTGCTCCTTTCCAGGTTCTTCTGGCATTTATAATTAATTGAGTTTCGCTGCTGACTGCATATGGTGCAGGTCCTCTTCTCCGCTGGTCTGATTGTTACTGCACCTCCTTATTTTTTTAGCGGATATTCTGCTCTTTGTCGTTTCTAACTCTAAATAATACTACTATCACTTCTTAACAAGGACAACGATTACGCCTCAATTTCAAACAATTACGTCTAAATAATACTACGACTATTTTACAAAGTAGCAACCTAACTAGATCAATTAACTTACGACAACTCTCGATATATAATACACGTTGCTTAATTAGTAGTGACTTCATTTTTTGCCTCTTTCACTTCCATGTTGCTTTTGACCTTAAATTTCTGATTTCTGTTGCTGTTGCGGATCTTTTATCTCTGAGTCGAGGGTTTTCCAGAAACAACCTCTCTATCCCTCTAGGATAGGGGTAAGGTCTGCGTACACTCTACCCTCCCAGACCCACTAATGGGATTCTACTGGGTTATTGTTGTTGATTTAACCTAACCTTTTGTCTTTTTTGCTTCATCAAGAGTTGCATTGTCCATTGGTAGTTGACTAGTTGGTATATGTCTTTGAGAAACATGTATAGTTTTTCCTATATTGTGAATTTTAAAAGGTCAATCGTCTTTATTTCAAGGCCGACTGTAGGTGCAACAAATATGGTAAAGCCGCCATGCTTATAAAATGTGAGTGGGAAGGTGGATTTTGAGTTCATTAATGTGACATGCACATACATAGTTGTGAGTATAATAATTCTTACAATTCCAATACTATTTAACTAATCATAGCATAATAAGTATTACTCTATTTTATAGGTTATTGTCATGCTTGCTATAAAAAGTCACCAACCCCACCTAAATCTAATGGTATATACATTATCGTTGCATAAAACTTGCATTTTTTAAATATTGTATTAGTATTAAGTTTTTACTTTTTTTTACATGATTTAAACTACGGACTCTTATAACATGTGAGGGGAAGTATATTGCCAGCTTAACTTATCGTCATCTTGACACGTATTATGCGTTTGGAAGAGTATAGGATGGTTCCTTTGGCAATTTTATTTGTAAAGACAGTCGAAAAAGAGGATAATAATTTCTTTTTTAAGAAAAGAAGCAGCTATGTACAATGTACGTATAAATTACCAAACCGAAAGGTAGAGAGCGAAAGCGATCAGAAACATCATGTTTGGAAAAACAAAGAAGTGAGTACGTTAATTGTTTCTTCCTTTGGCCACGTACACAAATGACACACGCGTTATCCAGTCTGTTGACAGGTTGGGGGGTCCGTTGGGAATCGTTTGCAATGTAACGTTCAATTGAAAAGCTCTTTACATTTAATTTTTACATTTCAAATCAGACGCATGCGGGACGACGTTAGTAATTTGTACCTGCTATATATCCCATGTGTATTCCTGCACGAGGAGGTCACCCTCTCACTCTCTCAACTTCCCAACACCTTCTTCCTTTAATATTTTTTTTTTCTGAAGTCTTCAGAATTAATGTTTTCTTATTATATGTATGCATTTTATTTTATTTTTATATATATTTTTTTCGTTCAAGCTAAAAACAATTGATTGATCTATAAAAAACAGCCTAATACACCTCAAACTTACTATACATGAGCGCGGGCGAAACTACACTCTCGTAAGGGCGGTCCTTCATTGGAAAGTTACACTATATATATGTAAACAATTAGGTCCAAAAACTTGTTGCGGCCAAACGCACACGTAAGTATACGCGGTCGTCAAGTAATAAAGTGACAAAAAGTCGGATGTCGAACCCACGAGAACTTGTGATTAACTATTAACTAAATTAGACTATCTTAATTATCTAAATAAGAATTAAACCTAGAAGTATTTGATTCCAAACTAATTAAAATAAAGAAATATAAATAATGAACTTTAAACAGAGGAAGAGCACATTTTTATGATATCAATGTAATGAAAATGATCTAGGGTTATGGGCTATCTAACATTCCTATTGTATTTTTCAATTGAATTGTCTAATTAATTTATCTAGTTTATTGGTTGACAGGGTTAATACTGCTCATAAGGATCTGTCGAGTTCTTACTCGCCTATTCAAGCTAACCTAACGCCTATATGTCTATGGAGTTAGAATCAACAAGAACGCATTTATAAT
Source organism: Nicotiana attenuata (assembly GCF_001879085.1). Taxonomy (NCBI): domain Eukaryota; kingdom Viridiplantae; phylum Streptophyta; class Magnoliopsida; order Solanales; family Solanaceae; genus Nicotiana; species Nicotiana attenuata. Next base: position 307,146 of record NW_017670396.1, read on the forward strand.
TCCTGTAAATCAACCAAGCAAGGCAATTAGGTATATGTCTATCCTAACCGCGAATCT
>NW_017670396.1:627950-633417 GCF_001879085.1 Nicotiana attenuata
ACCTATAGTGGAGTTATACTGGTAGTGTTATATATATATATATATATATATATATATATATGTATATATATAATGTGTTTCAAATTAATTTAAGATTTGAACTTGAGGTAGTAACATTTGATGAACAGATTATATTAAATGTTTTATTGACCATTTAAAATTTTGAGTCTTTCTATTGATAGAAACTAGGTGCTAATATTGATGGTATAGAACTATAGATGATCAAAATCTGCATTTTCAATTCAAAGATCTAAATTAATCTGATTATAAGATAGGCGTGTATTAAATTCACAATATTTTTTTCTCCAATATAAAGAGGGGTCACCATAACATAACCATTGCAAATTAAGGTTGTGACTTGTGAGCAAACTAAGCTAAGAAATAAATGGCTTCTTCTTTCATTATTACCTCATTTCTTGTATCTTCTTTTCTATCCATTCTCTTCACATCTACAACTGTGAAGGGAGATTTAGTTAGCGAGATTTGTGCCAAAACACCCAATGCTACTCTTTGCGAGACGCTTATAAGATCAGATCCTCGTTCTAAAACCGCAGATCTTGATACCCTAGGCACGATCACGTTCAACATGACTTCCAAACTTATCGATTCAACATCCGCTCTGGTGACTTCTCTTCGCGATAAGGCGACGAACGCAACACTAAAAGAAGTATACTCAAAGTGTATTGACCAATACGCATTTGTAGAACTAAATAGGGAAAATGCAGAGGGTTATTTTAAGGACAAAAAATGTGGAGAAGTTGTCCATTTTATGAGTCGTTCAATTGGTGATTTATTGACATGTGACGCTAGTTTTTTTGAACATTCAGTGGTTGAAGATCAGAAGCTACAACAAGCTAGTTTTTCGTTGGAACAATATTGTAGTGCTATTATTGTTATGGCCGTTCGTCTCTAGACGATAAAAAAACTTAGAATTATTCACATATTTGTTAAGAGCTATAATATAAATTGTATTAGCTCCTTATGTTGTTTATTTTAATTTAATTTGGGAAATCTACTCTAAATGCCTATTCAGACAATTTTAATTACCTGTTACTGCCCATTCTAATTTGTCTTACCATGTGTACCTATGCAATCTAAAGTATTTACCCAACTGCTTATTTTCAAAATCCTTTCCTTTCTAATCCCAGATCACGTGAAACCCCATTAATTGCCCCAACCTGTTTTCTCTTTTATTGTCTTCTCAAATACAAATAAACGTTTTTCTTCTATCTTTCTCATTTCATAATAGGATGTGTGTGTCCATTGAATATTTTTTATTAATTTATTCTCCATTTCAAAATGGTATATAGTATATTATTATAACATATCTAAATTTTAGTATAATCGATGACGCACAAAATTGAGTTAATTAGATTATGTGACAACTAATATTATTTCAGTTTAATAATTGAATTAAAAAAAAGTTTTAAACTTTTTGCGTACAACTGTATACCATGTTGGTATATCTATATACTATACTGGTATCGTATGTTAGTTGGAACCTTTTTTGGTTGTATTAGCTGCACTTAATTGGTACACTGCTTGATTTTTCTTTAGTAACAGTAGAATAGTACAGTATCTTGAATTTTTTAAATTGTCCTTTATGCATATGTATTATGTAATCATTTTGATTTTTTCTTTATGCGTTTGTTTTATATAATAGTACTATAGTACAATATCTTGAAATATATTATTATATTAATATGTGTACACCATGTTTTGATTTTCTCTTTATGCATGTGTATTATGTAATAGTAGTATAGTCATATATAGTTGCCTGGAATTAATTAGTAGAACTGTATACCCTATTGGTATAATTATGTCATATTGGTATCTTATGGTAGTTGGAATATTTTTTTTTGTTGTTTTAGCTACATTTTTAAATGAATTCTATTCTGAAATGATTTATATGATCATATTTTGTTGTGTTGGATTTTTTTGTACATATGGACATAGATTTTGTGTATTATGTATTATTTTTTATAGTTATATGCAGTTGTTGGAACGATCCCGTACAACTATATACCCTATTAGTATAGCTATATACTATATTAGTATCATATGTTAGTTGAATCCTTTTTTGGTTATATTAGCTGCATTTAATTGGTACACCATTTGATTTTCTTTTAATAATAGCAATATAGTACAATATCATCAAATATTTTATTATATTAATATGCTATTTTTTTATTTTTCTCTTTATGCATGTGTGTTATGTAATAGTAGTATAGTCATATAATTGCCGGAAATTTACCAGTATAACTATATACCATGTTGGTATAGTTATATGCCATATTGGTATTATATGGTAGTTTGAACATTTTTTTGGTTCTTTTATCTACATTTTTAAGTGAATTCTATGTGGACGAATCCGATTTTGGACGTATACAAAAATGTTGGAAGAGATGAAGATTTGCTTTTTAAACTACTCTTAATTGACATATTATCAAATGTCTTTGATATTTCGTACTAGAGAAAGAAGGATATCCGAGAGATCATATAAAAATGCATGAACTTTAGTTATCCATCCTTGAACTTCAGGCAAAAATGTTCGAAGTTTACTTGCTATTATCTAGCTAGCGTTTGGCCATAGATCCCAAATTTATTTTGAAAAATCTGATTTGGGTGAAGTTTGGTTTGAAGATGAAAATGTGTTTGGACATACGTTTTCAAAACATATTTTCCTGTTGAGAATAAGGGCATCACTTGAATTAGTGAAATAGACAAAGGGTAGATTAGTCTATTTATGTCAAGTTAGTTAGTGGACCGTGTAGAGAAAAGAAGGGCTGTCATACAGTAGCTTTGTACATAAATACAGTTTTGTACAGTGGAATATACACAGAAAATTCTCTCCATTGTTGCCTTCTTCTCTGCATGCTCCTTCTTCTTAATCCTCTACCTCAATTCTAACATGGTATCAGAGCGGGATTAGAGATCCGTGACTCGATCTAAGTTGCCATTGAAGCTGGAACAGAGTAAGAGTAATTGGATTTAGAACTCGAAGAAATCAATTTCTCAAAAATTCAAGCAAGTGAAACAGAGCAGCTATGGGAGATACATCTGCAGACACACCTGTAAATCCTGAAGTAATTGGAGCTGGAGTTACAGGAACAAGTAGATCTGGTATTGGTATCTCGGACCTTCAGATACAAGTGGAGCACAACTCATTTCCTTTCAGCTGACAGGTACGGCCAATTACACTCTGTGGAATCGCTCGATGAGAATAGCTTTACGCGGGAGGAATAAACTAGGGCTTGTAGAAGGAACATGGAAAAAGAAGAAATTTCATGAAAATCTATGGGAGCAATGGGAAAGATGCAATGCAATAGTACTTTACTGGCTCATGAATGCTGTAACTCCGCAATTATTTGGAGGAGTAGTATATGGATCTGATGCACAGGCAGTGTGGGAAGATCTTCGTGAGAAATTCAATAAAGTTGATGGCTCTCGATCATTCAATCTACATATGGAAATAGCAACACTGTATCAAGGTACATCTTCTGTTTCTGAATATTACACAAAATTGAAAGATCTCTGGGATGAGTTTGAAGCACTAATCCCGGCTCCATGTGATTGTGAAAGGTCTAGGGATTATGTGAATCATATGAAAAGGCAGAAATTATATCAATTTCTGATGGGATTAAATGAGTCTTATTTCCAAGCTAGAAGCCAAATTCTTATGATGTGCCCTTTACCTTCAGTTAATAAGGCATATTCCATGATCATGAGTGATGAAAGTCAAAAATCCATAGCTGCTACAGCAATGAATTTAAGCTTACAATCTAATGATATACCTGAAAACTATGAACCAACTGCACTGCTTTCCACAAGACCTAATGGTTTTCAACCAAGCTTTCAACCTAATACCTTTCAGTCCAATAACTTTCAACAAACTGGAAATTACCAAAAACCTAGGAGAAACAACAATGAATTTTGTGATTACTGTAAAAGGAAAGGTCATAGTAGAGAGAACTGTTGGAAACTCAATGGTTATCCACAAGGTTCTAAGTTCAAGAAGAAAGGGGGAGCATCTGCATACAATGCAGTAGCAAATGAGCCATCTGGAATTATTTATATGAACATGATTTGCAGTGCTGGAATTTTTTTGTGCCGATGGACATAGCTTATGTGTATTATGTAATAGTTTTTATAGTTATGGGCAATTGTTGGAACGACCCCATACAACTATATACCCTGTTAGTATAGAGCAAGTTGTTTTGCGAATATTTAGCTTGCAATGCGAGCATGTAATTTTCTCATACTTTTATTGCATCCTTTAATGTTTTGGTACAGTAGTATAGTCGCAGATAGTTGTAGCAATATTCTAGAGCAATCATATACTCTGTTGGTATACATGTATACCATATTGGTATCATGTGGTACTAGAAGTCTTTTTTGCTACTTATACTTTTATTGTATTTTTCAATATTTTATTATCATTTCTATTCTAACTAGTATATATGGAGATTTGGTGGTTGTAGATTGTGTTCTCTTGCTCCATAACTGGTTGTGTTACTGCTAATGGTAGAGTGTGTACTCATATTTGTAGGGAAGGAGATCAAGGTTTGCATGGCAATCGCATGTTGGTTCATAGAATCTAATTATGTAATTTATGGTGCTCCGCAGCAGTCAGTGTAATATTCAGTGAATTAGATCAAGTGACAACTGATGTTATTTCAGTTTAATAATTGAATTAAAAAAATTAGAGAAAAGATAAAAGATATATTATACTAGTTATATTAAAAAAAGGGTGAACAAATATTAATATATCAATTATTTTTCTTATTATAAAAACAAGAATAATAAAAAACAATAAAAACAGTAAATGAAATTAGATTATGATGAGAAAAAGAATATTAAAAAAGAAGTTAAATAAAATTAGAAAAGGAACAAGAAATAAAGAAAATAAAAGAAAAAAGGAGTTAAATGGAATTAGAAAAGGAACAAGAAATAAAGAAAACAAAAATAAAGGAGTCAAAATTGAGTGTGAAATAAGTTATGGTAAAAGTACAATAATACGATTTGGGCAAAAATAAGTGAATAGAAAAAGAGAAAAAAAAGAAAAAATGAGAAAAAAGAAAAGGAGAAAAAAGAAAAGAAGCATAGAAATAAAAAAGAATTGGAAAAAAAAAAAAGGAAAATTCCCCACAAACACTATTATGGGTAGGAAATGTAATTAGTTTGATGGGTAGAAAAATAAATGGGTAAGTAAGGGTAAATAATATTCACCCTTTTAATTTCTCGTTGCTTGTAATCCTCTCAGGTCTCTTAATTCCAGTCTTGATCAAATATTTGTTAGACTTTAAGCCATTGGGCTTTAAAGTAGAAGAAGTGTGAATTGGAAATGGAGGGAAATTGAAAATTTGAAGAAGTGAATCTTTTGTCTTGCACTTTGTCCCTCATTGGTGAGGGACAACCACATTTGTGTGCTTATATATAGAATCACTTCTTAAAGCTCTTAAAAGGA
>NW_017670396.1:633442-639598 GCF_001879085.1 Nicotiana attenuata
CACAAAATAAGAAGAGGAAGAAAGCTTCTGGACCAAAGAATTACCCAAGCAAGAAGAAGTTCAAGGGTAATTGCCACAACTGTGAAAAAACTGGGCATAAGGCAGTGGATTGTCGTGCGGCAAAGAATGATAAGAAGAAAAAGAATCAAGCCAACATGGTTGAAGATGAAATGGAAGACTTGTGTGCCATGTTGTCTGAATGCAACTTGGTAGGAAATCCGAAAGAATGGTGGATAGATTCTGGAGCCACCCCGCCATGTTTGTGCTAACAAGGAGTTATTTTCTTCTTATGCCCCCGCAGGTCCCGACGAGACAATTTTCATGGGAAATTCGTCTACAGCCAAAATTGAAGGAGTTGGCAAGATTGCGTTGAAGATGACGTCGGGAAAAATAGTGACTCTAAACCAAGTCCTCCATGTTGCAGAAATTCGTAAGAATCTTGTGTCTACCTCACTTCTTGTCAAGAATGGATTCAAATGTATTTTTGTTTCTAATAGTGTTGTACTAAGTAAGAACGATTTGTATGTAGGAAAAGGTTACCTAAATGAGGGTCTTTTAAAGCTAAATGTAATAGCAGTTCCTATCAATAAAGTGAATGCTTCTTCTTACTTGCTTGAGTCAAACATTTTATGGCATTCGCGTTTAGGTCACGTAAACTTCAAAACATTGCGAAAGATGATAAATCTAGAAGTATTGCCAAAATTTGATTGCATTAATTCTAAATGTCAAATATGTGTGGAATCAAAGTATGATAAGCATCCTTATAAGTCCGTTGAAAGGAATTCAAGTCCTTTAGACTTAATTCACACAGATATTTGCGGCATGAAGTCAACACCATCTCGCGGTGGAAAAAAGTATTTTATTACTTTTATTGACGATAGCACGAGATACTGCTATGTTTATTTACTTAATACTAAAGATGAGGCAATTGATGCTTTCAAGCAATACAAGAGTGAAGTTGAAACGCAACTAAACAAAAAGATCAAAATGATAAGAAGTGATAGGGGTGGCGAATATGAATCTCCTTTTGAAGAAATATGTTTCGTAAATGGCATTATTCACCAAACAACTGCCCCTTACTCTCCACAATCTAATGGAATTGCGGAGAGGAAGAATCGAACGTTGAAAGAGATGATGAATGCATTGCTAATAAGTTGCTGGCTTACCACAGAACTTGTGGGGGGAAGCTATAATTACAGCTAACCAAATAATCAACCATGTACCTCATAGTAAAACACAATCCATTCCTTATGAGAAGTGGAAAGGAAGGAAGCCTAGCTTGAAATACTTCAAAGTGTGGGGGTGTTTAGCTAAGGTACAAGTTCCTAAACCTAAAAGGGTTAAGATAGGTCCAAAAACGGTTGATTGTGTGTTTATTGGATATGTAACCAATAGCAAGGCATATTGTTTTCTGGTTCATAAATCAGAAAATCCTGAGATTCACATTAATACGATAATAAAATCAGATAATGCTGAATTCTTTGAAACTATTTTTCCATATAAAAAGGAAAGTGAAGTGACCTACCAAAAGTCAAAACGACTTTGGGAGGAAATAATAGATGATATGCCTAATGAAGAAAATCCGAGAAGAAGTAAACGCCAAAGGACATCTACTTCATTCGGTCCAGATTTTCTGACTTTTCTGTTAGAAAATGAGCCTCGTACCTTCAAGGAAGCAATGTCCTCCTCAGAGGCACAATATTGGAAAGAAGTTGTCAATAGTGAAATAGAATCCATATTGAGCAACCATACTTGGGAATTGGTTGATCTTCCTTCAGGTAACAAAACGTTGGGTTCTAAATGGATTTTCAAGAAGAAAATGAAAGACGATGGTACTATTGACAAATACAAGGCAAGACTTGTTGTCAAAGGATTTAGACAACGAGAAGGTCTTGACTATTTTGACACATACTCGCCGGTAACAAGAATTACATCCATTCGGATGCTAATAGCGTTAGCCGCCTTGTATGGTCTTCAAATCCATCAAATGGATGTAAAAACAGCATTCTTAAATGGTGATCTTGAGGAAGAAATTTACATGAACCAACCTGAAGGGTTTGTGGTTCCGGGAAAAGAAAAGAAGGTGTGTAGACTTGTTGAGTCTCTTTATGGACTAAAACAAGCACCCAAACAATGGCATGCGAAATTTGACCAAACAATGTTGTCAAATGGTTTTAAGATTAATGAATGTGATAAATGTGTTTACATTAAGAACGTTCCAAATCATATAGTCATTGTTTGCTTATATGTTGATGATATGCTAATAATGAGCAAAGACATTGCCGACATTCAAGCTACTAAGCGCATGCTTGCTAGTAAGTTTGATATGAAAGACTTAGGAGTTGCCGATGTAATTCTAGGAATTAAAATCCAGAGGACTCCTCAAGGTCAAGTTTTGTCTCAATCACATTACGTGAAAATGGTACTTGAAAAATTCAAACACTTGGAATTTAGAAGTGCAAGAACTCCAATTGACTTAAATCGTCATCTTATAAAGAATAAAGGTGAAAGTACGTCTCAATTGGAGTATGCTCGTGTGTTGGGAAGCTTAATGTACATCATGAACTGTACACGACCTGATATAGCTTGTGCAATAAGTAAACTTAGTCGATTCACAAGTAATCCCAACAAACATCACTGGGTAGCAATGAAACGAATTCTGGGATATTTGAAATATACCCAAGACTACGCTTTGCATTACAATAAATATCCTGCGGTTATCAAAGGATATAGTGATGCAAATTGGATAACCGGCTCATCAGAAACAAAGTCCACAAGTGGATATATTTTTACTGTTGGTGGAGGAGCAGTATCTTGGAAGTCTTCCAAACAAACGTGCATTGCTCGCTCTACAATGGAATAAGAGTTTATAGCTTTGGATAAAGCCGGTGAAGAAGCTGAATGGCTTCAAAATTTTTAGAAGACATTCCGTTCTGGACAAAACCTTTGGGTCCTATTTGCATACATTGCGATAGTGAGGCTGCAATAGGACGGGCAGGGAGCGTTATGTATAAAGGAAAGTCTCGTCATATACGACGAAGACATAACACCGTTAGACAACTACTTTCTAGTGGAATTATCACTATTGATTATGTAAGATCAAAGGATAATGTAGCGGATCCGCTTACAAAAGGCTTAACTAGAGAGGGAGTTGAGAAATCATCTAAGGGAATGGGATTATGGCCGAGGACAAGTCAACATGGCGGTAACTCTACCTAGAATTTTGGATGTTCCGAGATCTAGGTTCAAGGAGCTCAAACAAAGTTGTGATTGACCGGTTCAACATTGTGAAAATAAAATCTTTGGTCTATTCTCGTGATGAAGACAATGTTCAGTAACAAGGATAGAACTTTACACGTTCTTTAATGATTACCTAAGTTTGATGTGGTAGTTATCAAATAGTGTCAATCTAAAGGATTACACGTTTAGGAATCACCTATGTAAGTGTGAAATGGAAGCCGCTTCAATGAGAATTCTGTAAGGCCAATTCTCTACGCACTTATGAGACCAGGCGGTGTTCATGGCTGAAACGAACACAACAATGAGAACTAAAAGACGGTTAAGGGTTGATTGTGTGACATATGGTTGTCTAGGTATACATTAAAGTTCGACGGTTCAAAGATATCAAATCTACCGATTGACCGAGTATAACCGACATGTGTTCACTATGGAAAGTTCAAAGGGAAACCTACTTATCCAGATGCAATTAATCCTTACTTGCAAAATCACATAGCTTTCATCTATGATATTTCTTGATATAGCCATTCCCATTCATGTGGGGGATTGTTGGACTTTAAGCCATTGAGCTTTAAAGTAGAAGAAGTGTGAATTGGAAATGGAGGGAAACAAAATGGAGGGAAATCGAAAATTTGAAGAAGTGAACTTTTGTCTTGCACTTTGTCCCTCATTGGTGAGGGACAACCACATTTGTGTGCTTATATATAGAATCACTTCTTAAAGCTCTTAAAAGGAGTTGAAGAGAATTAACCCTCGCGCCGTCATCGTCGCTCACTCGACTCGGCTTTGGCTTTGGCTTTGAATTTGGATTTGGATTTGGATTTGTCAAATGATCGATCGATAAGATTATTTTTGGACAAAATTTATTTAATTATTTAATAATTAATTAAATGCCAAATCACTGCTGAAAATACGCCAGAACCCTGCTGAAGGTTCAGAGGGCCTCTCTGGCCGCGGTTCTGCCGCGACCGCGGTAGAACCGCGGCAAGCAGGTTCAGAAAGCCTCTCTGACCGCGGTTTTGCCGCGACCGCAGTAGAACCGCGGCAGGCAGCGTATTCTTTTGAAAAGGCACCTTTTACAGACACCTCTTCTGATAATTGCCTATAAATTCTGAGGCAAGGCTCCATTTTCTACACACGAAAAACACTCTACAACTTCTTTCTTACTGAATATACTGCATCCTAATTCGCAGTCTCTCTCTCTCAAATTCGTAAGTGTGATTTTGCTCCGTTCTTTGAGTTCGTTGGTATCCTGCTGTTTGTATTGCCACTGTTGCAGGAAGGTTTATTCCGTTTTATCCTGGGAGGATTTAATCCATTACCTTGGCAACGTGTGAGGGGGTTAAAATTCCTTAAGGACACACAAGAAAATTGTGGACTCGGAATATTTCTTAAACTCTTCTGTTTTTCCAGTTTCTTTTATGTTTCTAACAGTTTTTTCTGATTTTGTGTTTTAACACAGTAGCGCTCACACCCTCTCCGTTCACTTGTTCAGTATGGATTTTGCACACCCTTTAAAAAATTAATAATGGGGTGCATAATTACCATGATATCCATATTAGTTGATATATATTTTAAATGGATTTAAGAAAATATTTTAAAATGAGAAATTAATAATGTGAGCATAAGTAAAGGTGAAAATTTATTTTTAGAATATTGAACAAATAAAAATGAACAGAGAAAGTATATAGTTAGCTCAGACAAGTTATACTCATGGTTTCTAAAAATGTTTATAAAGTCTTGAACTACAAGGCGGCAAAAGCACGATTTGTGAAAAGATGAAATTTTGTTCCTCTGAAATCCAGATGGTTACTTTAGCTGCTTTCCAACTTCATAATTCGGTCCCATCAGTATCAAAAAGGCGGAGAAAATGAATGGATCATCAACCACCAGTAAGTGTCTACTTAATGATTAGATTTATTGGCAATAAAAGTCGACCAAATTTGCAGTTGAGAAAATCAGCGTCTTAGTCTTAAGTTCACTAAGTGACACATAATTTCTTCTCAACAAACCGAACGAAATGGCTGAAGTTTGTCAAGTGCAACATTTTTTTTTTGATTTCTTACCCGGTATCCGATACCTATATTTGGGCACTACTAATCCGGATTTGTGCCGGAAAGTACCACATTGGGGGTAAAGTGCTTCCTAACAAAGGCGACTTCATACCCAGAGACTTGAACTCGAGACCTCTGGTTAATGACGAAGGAGTACTTACCACTCCACCATAACTCTTGTTGGTCAAGTGCAACATTTGTTATGCCCAACTGCCCGCCATAACTCGAAAACAAAGAAATAAATGGCCCGTCATAAAGTTACGTCCCCATTACCACGTATAAGTCATTAAACTAAATTTTGTAACTTTAAAATCACTTTGATTTGTCACTCGAAAATTAAATTTGACAGAAAGGGTGTGTTTGGTATAACGGAAAATATTTTCCGTGGAAAATATTTTATTGGAAAACAAGTAGTAATCTTATTCATTTTCCGGTGTTTGGTACGCAAATTAAGGAAAATGACTTCTCAAGAGTATTCATAAATAATTTAGATATAATAAACATGAAGCCATAAACTTTCAAACCAACAACCTTCCGAATCCACAAATTTCATAAACTTTCGAAACCGCGGAATTTCGAACCCGTAAACTTCCAAACACATAAACCTCCGAACTCATAACTTTGGTACTTGTAAAATTTTGAACCTTTAAACCGATTAAAAAAACTAAAAACTGAAAAATATATTTAAAAAATATTTTTTTTCGGGGGGGGGGGGTTAGGGGTAGGGGGAGAGTGGGGGTGGGTGCTGCAGAAAAATGAAAAAACAGAAATTTGAAATTGCAAAAAAAAAACGGTGAATTTTTTTTTTTTTAGCGGTAGGGGTGGGGGTGGGGTGGGGTGGAGGGGTAGTAGGGTGGGTGGTAAC
>NW_017670396.1:639614-743190 GCF_001879085.1 Nicotiana attenuata
TTGCAAAAAAAAAAAGGTAAAAAATAAATTCTTTTTATGCGGGGGGTTGGGGGTAGGGGGGTTAGGGGTTGGGGGTGGGGGGTGGGGGTGGTAACAGAAAAATTGAATTTTTTTTTTTAAAAAAAGCCTTTTTTCGAGGAGGGGGGGGGGGGTGGAGGGGTTTGATGAGGGTGGGGAATGTTGAGAAGAAGTTTTGGAAAATGTTTTCCCTTCTCTTGATAAGAAAAACATTTTCCTCCAATTGGAGGAAAATGAGTTGATAAGGAAAATGTTTTCCAAAATATTTAAGCCAACCAAATACGGAAAAATTGAAAAACATTTTCCGAAAAATATTTTCCTTCATACCAAACACGCCCAAAATATATTAACTCCGACTTAGAAAAATAGGATGCCAAATTACTTGAAATATTTATCTGGCTTTTGAATCAACAACACAAAATTGTGTGGAGATTCTTCTTCCCTTTTCTTTTATAAATTTTCATCAATCTTTTTAGGAAAATTATTACGTTTATTATGAATTTACGAGGATATCGATATTCACTACTAGAAATCCAGTAAATACCGATCAAAAAACCCGACCAACTTTGGTCGGTTATGGCCAATTACCAACCAAAACGCGACCAAATACGCTTGGACGGTATTTTGATGGTCGTTTTAATATACCGACCAAAGTTGGTCGGAAATTACTGACCAACGTTGGTTGGTAAATTAAATTAAAAAAAAATATTGCAAAAAAAAAAAAACCGACCAAAGTTGGCCGGCATTTTAATTATGTAACCAAAAGATTCACCGTCTGGGAATCGAACCGAGGTGTGCACTGTGGCAGGATACTATTCTACCACTAGACCATTGGTGCATTTTGTTTTAAGATTGTCTTTTTTATTTATTTATACTCTTTAATTGAATTTTCGTATGAAAATAACCGACCAAAGTTGGTCGGTTTTATTAAAAAATAAATTAACCGACCAAAGCTGGTAGGTTTTTTAAAATGACCGGCCGAATTTACCGACCAAAGTTGGTCGGTTTTTTTTAATTTAATTTTTATTTATTTTAATTGCAAAAACCGAACAAAGTTGGTCGGTTTCTTGAAAAATAAATTTTGCGGGACTCAAAATAGTTTCCCGCATTTTTGCGCCAAAGAAAACCGACAAAATAAAATTAAAGTATTTTGAAAAGCCGACCAACTTTGGTCGGTTTTTGGCCAATTTTTTTACCGACCAAAGTTGGTCGGTTTTTCTTGGTCGGATTTTGCCGAATTTTTAGTAGTGATTGTTTTCCAGTCATCCTTAAAATGTCTTTAAGTTAATGCTTTATCATCTTTTTCCAAATTTTCATCAATGTTTATATATATATATATATATATATATATATATATTCTCCACTTAATTTACTAACTCCACTAATTAGTTAACTCTCACATCTTGTGCCAGCTGGCCAACTATAGTTGAGCTACATCAAACTATGGTCTACAAATAGTCTGTTATTTTAACACTTCCATTCAAGCTTGAGGGTGCAAAATGTTATGCACTCCAAGCTTACCTAATAGAAGCTCATCCTGCACCCTTCTAACTTCTAAGCCCTTTAGTTAATAAATCTGCTCGTTGATCATTTCTTCCAATTTGCATAGTATTAATCTTTCCTTCCTTTATTTTGTCCCTGACAAAGTGACAATCTATTTCAAGTTTCTCCGTGAAAAATGGATTGGTTGTAATTTGCAATGCTCATTAGCTATCACAATACACATCCACTAGTTGCTTGATAGGAACCCCAAGCTTTGTACACAACCCTAAAATCCAAATAATTTCTGCAGTTCCTGCTGTTAAACTTCTGTACTCTGCTTCTGAGAACTTCTTAAGATAATTTACTATGTTATTTTACTTCCATGAGATTAGTGATTCACCAAACTTCACTAGATGACTTGTGACTGATCTCCTAGTATTTGAAGAAGCTGCCCAATCTACATCACAGAAATATGTAAAAAGTATATGTATCTTTACTGCTTATTAATATCTCTATTCCTGAAGCCTGTTTGATGTATTTCACTATATATCCTCACAGCTATTTCCTCACGAAATTTTTAGGTGCTTGCATGAATTGGCTTAATGCAAAACAAAGATAATATCAGATCTTATGATTGTCAAGTATATCAGCATCTCTATTAACCTCTGGTATGCAAATACATCCTTTAATGTCACACCCACATGTTCATCAAATCTGCAGAAATGAGCTACTGATTCTACTGGAGTGGCTGTTGGCTTAGTTCCTCTTAATTATAAATCTGATATTAATTGAAGTGCATATTTCCTATGGTTTAGTAGATTTTCTTTACTGGATCTCAACACCTATATCCCTGGTCTTCTAATTTAAACGTCTGATGTAGAGAGTATCTTTTGTCTCCTGAATAAACTGATCATTGGACCCTTATAATTAGTAGATCATCAACATATATTAAGATAGCCACAAGGTCTATCCCTTTCTTCTTTGTAAATAAGGAAGTGAGTCTTCAGTAAGCTTGATATTCATTGCTTTGATGCACGTTTCAACCTATATAAATACTTTACCAACTTGCACACCTTTATTTCCCCATGTCTCTTAAATTCTTGAGGTATCTCCATGTACACTTTTTCATACAAATCTCCTTTCAAGAAAGCATTATTTATGTTTATTTGATACATATTCCATCCTTTGGAGCTACTAATGGAATGACAGATCTCATAGTCACCATTTTCTTTAACTCGTGAGAATGTCTCATGATAGTTCAATTCCTCTCTTAGATTGTATCATTTGGCAACTAATATAGCCTTATATCTTTATACTTTCCCATTAACTTTAAACTCTATCTTGTATATCCACTTTAAGCGAATTGTATTCGTTCCTTTGGGCAAATCCACTATCTCCCATGTCTTGTCCAAGGCTTTGGTTTCTAGCTCTATTGCTTCAATCCACCTCTTGTCCTTTGAAGCTCCTATTAAAATCTGTGGTTCTGTGAGTATTGAAATTTGTATTTTGTTGGGAGCTTTCTATAGTACAGATAATTAGAGAGTGGATATGAAGTGACTCCATGGCCTTCTTTATGGTCACGTAATCATATAACCATAAAGGCTCTTTAGTATTTCTTTGAGATCTTCTCAATGCATGAGCTCCAAACTCAGAATTTTCAAGCCCAACTTCTGATTCTGCAGTTTGTAAGCATTTCTATTGGCTCGACTTCAAGTTCATTTGCGGTAGACTTTCTAGCTGACGTTGTTGTATCCACTAAGTCATCAGTATTGTTATCAGCAACATGTGTAGATTCTATTAGGACATCCACACGAACATGATCAATGTTAGTTTCTGCAGACACAACAGGCACAAAAGTAGTTTCTACTTTTTCAAAGGGTTCATGATCAATTGACACATTCCCCCAGTCAAGAATCATAGAAGGCTAAAACAGTAAAGCTGAAGTACAGGAAGATCAATCAAAAAGGAACAGATGCTCCTAAAAGACCACATCCTTGCAAACGAAAAATTAGTTAGTGGAAAGTTCCAACAACTTGTATCCCTTTTGTGTTTCAGTATAACCTAGAAGAACTGATGGTCGGCCTAGCTGGAAACTTATGTTCCTTAAGCATAGTGGTGGCATAACACCCCAAAACTCTCATGCAAGCAATTGAGGGTTGGCATTGTATACAGGGTGATTTACTAATCAGGATAGAAGTAGGCAGTCTATTAATAATGTACCTATAAGTACACATTCTCCCCATTACCTTGTGGTTAGATATTCCTGAAACTTTAATGCTCTACAGTATATAAGATGTATCGGTGCTTTCTCTATACTATCCCATTCTGCTGGGAAGTGTAGATACAACTACTCTGATATATAACACCATATGCATCAAACAAATTAGTGCACCGCTTACTAAAGAACTTACTACTATTATCAGTTCTAATGGTCTTAACTGTAGTGTCGAATTGAGTTCTTAGCAAGAAACTTCTGTAAAACTACTATAACATCACTTTTCGTTTGAAGCGAATATAGCCAAGTATATGTAGAATTATCTGATGGATTATTATATGCAGCGGAAGCAATCTCAGTATCAAAATCATATGTAATCTAGATAACTAGTATAAACAGAATTTCACGGGTTACCTCTTGAAGCGTGAACACGGCTCTTCACTCACATGAGCCTTCATTTTCACATCGTCTCGTTGAAATCTCCACCAACCCCACGATCATGATCTCCGAACGTTCCACGATTTTCTACTGTGTTACCCAAATAATATCCGGAAATAGTAATTTCGTGCGGGCGAAATTTTCTAGGAAAATATGGCTGAAATTCGGCCACCATGTATCTCTCCTCTAGGTGGAAAATATTACGTGTTTATAGCACAAGTTTTAAGGGTTAAAACCCTTTTCCAAAACCTGTTAGGTTTTTCTGTCCACCAGAAAAAGGATTCATTTATTTCCTATTATTTAGGCACAGCAGGACCACATAATTCAATTAACAAGGCTTCCAATCATGGAATTAATTTATAATCTTGGATATTAATATCCACCATAATTAATTATGAATTATTCCACTAAAAATCCGTAATTGCACTCCTTATTCAATTTCAAATTCATCCATTAAATCTTATTTAACTTCCCATGTTAAGATTCAGATACTAACCAATTAAATTAAACTGACGGTTTAATTTATTGATTATTTTCTTTAGACTTTCGCTTAATTTATTTCATGTGTCGGATACAAAATCCACCGGTCGGGTTTACACATGAAAACTTATAAGCTTTCATAAAGGTATATCATCAATCTCTAAACCGAGACATGGATTCCATCTGTCGCGCCCCCTTTTCTCATGAAATCGGGTTTCGACACGTGACAACTCTTTTAAAGGAAGGGTTAAAAGAGAAGAGTCGTCACCTAACAATTTTTAAGGTGCGTTAGGGAACCTATTTGCAAATGACTCAAGTTTAATTAGTTTGTGTCACCAAAGATCGGGTAAGGGCTCGAAATTACCTCGAAGAGAAGGTGTTAGGCACTCTTCGAGGTCCACAACTGTGGGTCCCGACCGAACTTGAATTATATGGATTAGTCAAATAAATAAAGAGAGAGAGAGCACAAAGTTTGGGAATTTTATTATTATAAAATATTTTGAGCAAATGAATACAAACACTTGATAAGGTAAAAGGGAAATAAGATGGGGGGTCCTATGTTTTTTAGCCTAAAGGTCACCTCGTGCAACATAACTAAAACTTCGTAACTCCCTCAAGATGGGGTGTTACTCGTATTATTTAGCGGGCACAGACTATCATCTCCTGCTACCCAATTACTATCTTTAAGTTATTATCTAAAGCGCACTAGTTGATTCTAAATCGTGCCTTAGGCGTGCACTACCCGTCCCATGCCTATGGTCCAAGAGGCAATGGACCTCTACTTTTGGTGGTTCTAGACTTGACTTAGGCTGCTCAGAAAATGTCAAAATTAGGCGACATACAAAACATGTTGGAATTCACATATAGGCAGTTAAAGGCTCAAGTTAGCCTCCACAATTACACAGCAAATGCACGCGGAAAACAAATTTTCATGCTAGGCAATTTGAGACTAAAGAACCAAGCTGATGTTTGACTTTGTTTACTGGGAAGGTCTATCCAGCTGTTTATCAGGACCTGCAGGCATGAAATGCAGTGTCCCTAGCAAAAGGGACATCAATATGAAATAATGTACCGAGTATGTAAGGCAACGGAATAAGTGAAAGCTAAAATTGAACTGATAATGTAATAAATGATAGTACCTGGGAGTCAAATATAATTTAAAAATATGCTTACCTGCTGATACTGACTCATCTCCCTCAATATAGTAAGTAAAATAGATGTCCGGCCCTATAAGGCTCGGTATGTGTAACTGCTCTGCCGTAGTAGGCTCGCTCATAGGCGCTCGACCATAATAAGCTCTGTATTTCGTCCATTCTGGGATCGCTCATAGGCGCTCGACCACAGTAAGCTCGGTATATAACTTACCATCTGATCAGAGATTACCAGTAGGGACCTGCCCATCGATTATAACTTGATAGTGGTGAAAATATTGTAACACTGCATATATATAGACTCTCTGCTCTCTTGGCTGAAAGAAGACAAAACTAAACTGAATATGAAGTCCCGATAAGGGAGAATACTGTAGCTTATAAGACTAGGATAATGTACATAAATTCAGGAATAAGAACTTCTCTTTATGCCTCGTTATCAAATGCATGTAGTTACGGGATCATGCCAAAATGAAGGTTTAGCCTTAATATGCCTTATCACAATCTGTCCAATAACCCCGTTAAATTCGTCTCATTTCACCTTAATCTACAACAATGATAACAATACTATCATCATGTTATGGAAGGTACATCTACCACACAATGAACGACAAGCTTATTTAAAAATAAAACGGGCAGCATCTCCCCTATAATCTTTACTTCCTCCCAATATGACATTACACCAACAACAACAAGAACAAAATAATAAAAACATGTATACATCATTTTCCATCCTTATATCCATCATAAAATACCACAAAACAGCCCACACACCCCAATCAGTTCATACACAAAACGACAACCCTAGTAGTGTTAAACAACTCGAAAATGTAATGACGAACGACCAACCAAACACCCTGCCATTAGGTGGTGTTTCTCCACACATTATCCTCCCAAACTCCATAAAAACAGTAGCAACAGACACAACTCTACAGTAACACAAAATAGCCCACAAAACAGTCCCACAAGTTCAGCATCTCAAAACTGATTTTTCGACTTGTCTTTTTTTTTTCCTTCAAATTGAGCAAAAAAAAAAACAACAATACATAATTAAGACTCTTATCCTATAAACCAGCCATAAATTAAACTTAAAAATAACTTCACAACCAGCCAATAGTGATGCAACAACAAAAAACATACCACTCTTTTGAAACTCGCTAGGTCTAGTCTTTACAATCGAGTTATAACTCGTACAAGCATAGATAATGGAAGGAGAAGCATAACCCTACCTTGGACTGAGTAGAACCCATGAAACGTAGTCCTTCTTCATCAAAAATCAATCCCCCAATGCAGCTACAAGAAGGAGAAAGAGGAACTAGCAAGCTGTCCGGGGTTTTCGGCACTAGAATCACATCGTAACACCCGGAATAACCTAGGGTTTTTGCGGGATTTTTGGGGAGGAGTTGCAGGGGTTCAATCTAGTTTTCGTGGTCTGAAAGATGAGTGAAATGAATGAGTTAATTATCCCTTAAAAGTCCCCCCTTGTTCGATATAATTGAGGCCTCTATTTTTGGCAAGTAGGTGATGCACTTACTTGTCACCTACCGATCTGCGCAGTCTTGCAAAAACGTGAATATATCTCTACTCCAATGTTGTATTGATGAACAGTTTAATCCATCGGAAACTAGACTCATAGATCGTCAATTTGGTAACTAGATCATCCCGTAATTATAAGTACATTGGGAGAAATGCTCAGCTATATTTGACCTAATTTTCAGTATATTTATGAATGTAACTTGTGATCATCTTTGCCAATTTTTATTCCACAACTTGCTTGACTTCAAAACATACCACACGACTATCAAAAGAATAAAATAACTCATAACATAACCTCCTTATCATTTTGAGCACCCTAGTTTCACCCCAAAAGTATATGTTATAACATTCCCAACTTGTCGACTTTCGACCAACTTTATTTTCTTCAATTCGTTTAGCTTCTAAGAGTTCCAACCCTCTTAGTACTTGCAGTTCATGATATTAAATATTTGTAACCTCCAACTTAACATGATTAACTTACTTTATGTACTTTCAAAGACGATCTCATTTATAAGCTTACATCAATTGACTTACGACGTACTCTCACGTACGAAAATATGGGGTCTAACAATGTGTCTAATGTGGATAGATTGCGTGAGTCGATTCTTAAAGAGGCCTACAATTTGTGGTATCCATTCATTCGGGTGCTGCGAAGATGTAATCAGGATTTGAGGTAGCACTATTTGTGGAGATGAATGAAGAAAGATATAGTGGAGTATGTGGCTCGATGTTTGAATTATCAGCAGGTGAAGTACGAGCATCAGATACCGGGTGGTTTGCTTCAGAGTGGAAATGGGAGCATATCACCATAGATTTTATAGTTGGCTTCCACAGGCCTTGAAGATATTTGATGCAGTGTGGGTTATTATGGACATACTGACCAAGTCTGCACACTTCATTCCAGTTGTGACTACCTACTCTTCAGAGCACCTGGCTCAGATATATTTATGAAATTGTTCATCTTCATGGTGTGCCAGTGTCTATTATCTCCGATTGAGGCATACTATTTACATCGAATTTTTGGATAGCTATGCTGCATGAGTTAGGAACACAAGTCGAGCTGAGCAAGACACTTCATTCCCAAACGGACGGGTAGTCCGAGCGCACCATTCAGATCTTGAAGGACATGCTACGTGCCTGTGTTATAGATTTCGGAGGTTCATGGGATCAGTTCTTACCGCTCACTAAGTTTGCCTACAACATTAGCTACCAATAGAGTATTCAAATGGCTCTTTATGAGGCCTTATATGGGAGGTTGTGTCATTCTCCAACTAGTTGGTTTGAGCCAGAGGAGGCTAGGTTGTTGGGCACTGATTTGGTTTGGGATGCCTAGGAGAAAGTGAAGTTTATTGAGGATCAACTTGGTACGACACAGTCTAGGCAGGAGAGTTATACTGATCGGAAGGCTCGTAATGTAGCATTCATGGTGGGAGAGAGGGTTCTGCTAAGAGTTTCACCCATGGAGAATGTAATGAGGTTCGGGAATAAGGGCAAGTTGATACCTAGGTATATTGGTCCTTTTAAGATAGCTGAGAGAGTTGGTGAGGTATCTTATAGGCTTGCATTACCACTAGCTTATCGGGAGTTCACCCGGTGTTTCATGTTTCCATGCTCCGGAAGTGTTATGGTGATTCGTTACATGTATTAGATTTCAACTCAGTACAATTGGACATGGATCTGACTTATATTGAGGAGCCGGTGGCTGTCTTGTATAGGCAGGTTTAAAAATTGAGGTCAAAGAACATTGCTTCAGTGAAGGTTCATTAGAGGGATCAACCGGTTGAGGAGGTGACCTAGGAGACCAAGCACGATATGCATAGTAGTTATCCTTATCTCTTTGGCACTTCAGGTATGTCTCTATGCATGTTCGAGGACGAACGTTTGTTTTAAGAACGAGAGAATGTAATGACTCGACTAGTAATTTTGTGTATTTTAGCCCCATTTCCCTTTTTGAAACTTCCCATATGTGTATTTGTCATTTTATGAAATGCAGGGATGGTTAGTTTCGGGGAAGTTTTAGAATGATTTGGATCCTTTGGTTCTTGGTTTAGAATATTGACCAAAGTTTGACTTTTGTGAAAATAACTCCGTAACGTATTTTTATGGCTCCAATAAGTTCATATCGTGATTTTGGACTTGGGAGTGTGCCTGGAATTGAATTTGGAGGTTCCTAGGTTAATTTGACTTGTTTTGCTGAAAGTTGGCAATGTAAGGTTTAGGTATTTCCTTACGTTTGATCGTAGGTTGACTTTATGGATATAGGGTTCAGATTTTTTTTTGGGAATTAGAATAGGTATGTTTTTCTATTTGGAACTTGTCTGCAAAATTTGGTGTCATTCGGAGTTGGTTTGATAGAATTCGGATGCTTGGTTGCAATTCTAGAGGTTCTTGAGTTTTCTTTTGAATTTCATGCATTTTGATGTTCGATTCATTGTTC
Source organism: Nicotiana attenuata (assembly GCF_001879085.1). NCBI lineage: Eukaryota > Viridiplantae > Streptophyta > Magnoliopsida > Solanales > Solanaceae > Nicotiana > Nicotiana attenuata. The sequence goes on from NW_017670396.1 coordinate 649,369, forward strand.
TGGATGTTATTTTAGTGTTTTGATGGTGATAGATTTCGTATGATGTTTTTTGATTCGTGTGAATATTTGTTTTGGAACCCCGAGGGCTCGGTGAGTTTCAGACGTGTTGAAGATTGGTTTGGAGTCATTTTTAGGTTACTAGTGTGTTGGTGCCTCAGTTGTCGCAATTGCGAGCACCGGTATCGCAATTGCAAAGAGGACAAGATGGGGGGTAAGTATCACATCTGTGATAGCTTACTCGCAATTGTGAAGTTAGGCTGGGGCTGGGTAGGTATGCATTTGTGATCAATTAGTCACATTTGCGAGAATGACATACTATCAGGTGCCGCATTTGTGAGTCCTTCATCGCATTGCAAGGGTTCGAAATTGCAAACCCAAGATCGCAATTGCGACTTCTACACCTGAATAAAATTTTTAATTTAGTTATAAGCCTTTCTACAGACTCTCACCTTATGTACACGTCTTTCACATAATTCAAATAGTACAATCAACCCAATCCTAAGGGGTAGTTCTCCTACACAAAGTTAGACAAGACACTTACCTCAACTAGGCCAAATCAACACTTAAAAAATAGCTTTTCCCTTAAAATTCGTCTCCGCACGACTTAAATCTAACCAAAAATTAGTTAATATCATCAAACAATGCAAGAGAAACCAATTACGATTAATAAAGTTATGATCTTTATACAATTCCCCAAAAGTCAACAAAAGTCATTCCCGGGCTTGCCCCGTCATAACCCAAGTCCAAGGATAGATCTCGACTACCTATAACCCCACGAGTCCATATATGTGATTTATTTTCAAATCTGAGTCCAATTCGACTGTAAAATCCCAAATTTTTATTTTCCAAAACATAGGCAAAATTTACCAAAATGTCTTATAGATTCTTTTATTAATTGTTCTCTCTTTCTTTTTCAAGTTTATTCTTGCATACTTTAATTGAAGTTATTATTACATGTTCTATTTTCCTTTGTCGGGGTTACGCTTATATGCATTTAGTAGCAATTGTTATTAAATTGTATTTCACCCATTGTTGAGTTATTCTCAGGAATTTATTAATATTTGCTATTCCATTCTATCTCTTTTATTGTTGAACCTATGTTATGCATTTAAGTTGAAGTTATCATTTCATGGGAATACCTTTCATTGTTGAGATCATTGTAGTAGTAATTGTTGAGAGCTATTAATACGTTTTGTGGTTGAAGTTGTTGATTATCGGAATATCTTTCCTTGTTGAGTTATATTCCTATTCACTTCATTGTTATTGAGATTGTTGTGTATATTGTGGTTGAGCCGTGGGCTATGTGTTGCAGTGACATTGGTGTTGTTGATTTTGGCAAATATTGTGGCATATGGGCACGTGTGGTGCAATTTGATTATTGTGTTGTGACATTGATGCGCATGCGGTGGTATAAGGGTGGGTATTGATGTGCATATGGTGAGATAACGTAGAATTTATATGCGTGTTGCTTATAAAGGAATTGCTTGAAACCACGCAGTGAGATAAGGGGGCTATAGCGCGTGCAACTATTTCGGAAAAAAATATTTTTAAAAATAAATGCAAGGCTCGTGTGGAGATATAAGGAAGATTGTGATTGTGACTTGTGAAATGTGAATATGAGGCGTGGTACCTCGGTTATAATTCTTGTGGTACATTCTATATTGAAAAGGCTTGTTGATTTGAACTGTTATTGTCTTTCCTTCATTCGTTTTACTTGTATTTTAATTGTATTTGATCACTTGTATCATATGCTCATTCTTTGTTGTCCTTTATTACTTTAATATTCGTTGTTAGCCTTATATCATCATCTATTGTTGTCAATTATTTCAATACTTTCTGTTATTAGATTACATTAATATTTTGTTCAGGTTTCTATTTCTAGTAGGTGTCTTGACCTGACCTCGTCACCAATCTATCGAGGTTAGTCTTGATACTTACTGGGTACTATTGTGGTGTACTTTTGCTATGCTTCTGTACATTTTTTTGCAGATCTAGATACTTCTAATGGTGCCGGACGCAGCGAGTTTACCCAGATATTTTGGAGACTTCAATGTATACTGCTTGACGCTCGTAGGCCTTAGAGTCATCTTCTGTTATTGACTTCACTACTGTTTACCTTCATATCAAACAATATTATATTCAAAGATTACTAGTCTATTTCTTTACAACTTATTACTCAGTTTCAGCAGTATTGGGGATTATGGTGATTTTTATTCCGTATTGATTTTATTATGATATTTATCAGTTTTTTTTAAATATTTTAGTCATTATTTTTGCTAAACTCTTAATGTGTGTTTTGTTTACCTAGTCATAGAGACAAGGGGCCATCATGACTACCTAAGGTGGGATTTTGGGGTCGTGACACTTCAGCAGGTGATATGACAGTCACCTAGTGTGAGACCAGATTTATGAATTTATCCCGTATGCATCTATCTTGATCCCTACTGAGAGGGAGAATGTGTGGAGGTTCATAAAGGGTCTTGCCTATGGTATTAGGCTTCATATGGCTAGAGAGGTCGAGACTGAGTCTTCATTCACTCAGGTGGTTCAAATTGCTAGGAGGATTGAGCAAATTTTTGGCCGGCGGAGAGAGGCAAAATCTGATGAGAAGCCTTTTCATTTTGGCACTTTAAGTGGCGCCTAGTCTGGAGGCAAAGGTTCTTTTGGTAGAGATTATTCTATCAAATTGGTTCAGTCAGTACTCCGGGTTTCTTGTGGTACTTCAAGCACCCATGGTACTGATGGTTCTCTATTAGGGCAGCCATCATTCTGTGCATATCTAGCTTCTATAGGTGCATCTCCTATACAGAGTTTCTACAATGCTTATTCAGGTCATTAGGGACAGCCTCAGACCTAGCAACTACGTCAGGGGAAAAGTTGCTTCGAGTGTAGGGATATTAGGCATCACAAGAGGCATTGCTCGAGATTGCGGGGTGGAGCACAGTAGGGTAGCCAGGCCATTTTTCTAGTGCCAATTCCTACACCACCGACTCAGCCAGCTAGAGGTGGGGGTCAGCTAGCCAAAGGTGGAGATTAGCCAGCTATGGGTAGAGTCCAGTCAATATGAGGCCATCGTAAAGGTGGGGTACAGGTTGGAGGGGTGCAACCCCGTTGTTATGTATTTTCCCATTGTTATGTATTTTCGTGTAGGCCTGAGGCGGCTTCATCTAATGCAGTTATTACATGTATTATCTCAGTCTGTCATAAAGATTCTTCACTGTTGTTTGATCCTGATTCTACTTATTCATATGTGTCTTCATACTTTGCATAGCATTTGACTATTCCTCGTGATTCTCTTGATATTTGTATTTTTGTGTCTACACGGGTTGGAGATTCTATAGTAGTTGATCGCGTGTATCGATCTTATGCTGTTACTATTAATGATTTTGATACTATAGTTGACCTCTAGTTTGAATGTTGCCTATATTAGAGTGGAGAGGAACCTTGTAGGGTGATTTCATTATTGAAGGCTCAACGTATTATTGAGAAGGGGTGTTTAGTATAATTGTTTTACATTTGAGATTCTAGTTGCGAAGGTTCTTGCTATAGATTTAGTGCTAGTTGTGAGAGAGTTTTCGGAGGTGTTTCTAACAAATTTACCTGGCATGCCGCCTAAATGGGATATTGACTTTTGCATTAATTTGGCTTTGGGCACTCAGCCCATTTCTATCGTATAGTACCATATGGCTCTAGTTGAGTTGAAGGAATTGAAGGAGCAGTTGCACGATTTGCTTGATAAGGGATTTATTAGATCGAGTGTTTCTCCTTGAGGTGTGCTAGTGTTGTTTGTGAAGAAGAATAACGGTTCTAGGAGAATGTGCATTGATTATCAGCAGATGGACAAGGTCACTATCAAGAACAAGTATACATTGCCTCGTATCGATGATTATTTGATCAGCTTCGGGGTGCCAAGGTGTTCTCCAATATTGATTTGAGATCTGGCTATCATCAAGTAAAGATTAGGGCATCGAATGTCTATAGGACAACTTTTAGGACTTGGTATGGTCATTACGACTTCTTAGTGATGTTACTTGGTTTGACCAATGCTCCAATGGTTTTCATAAATTTGATGAATCGAGTGTGCAAGTCATATTTAGATTCGTTTGTGATTGTGTTCATTGATGATATTCTGGTTTACTCTCATAGTAGAGAGTAGCATGAGCAACACTTGCGTATTGTACTCCATACTTTTGAGGGATCGTCAATTTTATGCCAAGTAAGTGTGAGTTATGGTTGGACTCAACTGCATTCTTGGGTCATGTTGTGTCTAGTGAGGATATCAAGGTTGATCCCAAAAAGGTTAAAGCGATTTAGAATTGGACTAGACCTACTTTAGCTACAATTATCCGGAGTTTCTTGGGTTTGGCGGGCTACTATCGCTTCTTTGTTGATGGGTTTTCATCCATTGCAGCTCCATTGACCAAGTTGACTCAGAAGGGTGCTCCTTTGAAATGGTCTGACGTGAGGAGAGCTATTTGAAGCTCAAGGTTGCTTTGACTATGGCTCCAGTGTTGGTATTGCCCACAGGTTCATGGCCTTATACTATGTATTGTGATGCTTCGCGCATTGGGCCCAGTGCAATTTTTATGCATGGAGTAGGGTGATTGCCTATGCATCTTGCCATTTGAAGATCGATGAGAAGAATTATATTGTTCACGATTTGGAGTTTGCAGCTATTAAGCATGCACTCAAGGTTTGGAGGCATTACTTGTATGGCATGTCATGTGAGGTTTACATGATGTTGTGGGGTAGTGCCAAGAAGATTGCGATTGGAGATGATGGTTTTATGCGACTTAAAGTTCAGATTTATGTTCTGAATGTTGATGGTGGAGAGTTGATTCTACGTTAGCTCATAGCTCAGGTATTCTATTCATCCAGGTATCACGAAGATGTATCCTGACTAGAAGTAGCATTACTGGTGGAGGAAGATGAAGAAGGATATTGTTGGGGATGTTTCACGGTGTTTCAGTTGCCATTAGGTGAAGTATGAACATCAGAAATCAGGTGGTTTGACTCAAAGGTTGGCTATATCAGAGTGGAAGCGAGAGTGCATTACTATGGACTTGTGGTTAGCTTACTATGGACTTTGAGGAAGTTTGATGTTGTACGGGTCATTTTGGACAGATTGACCAAATATGCACATTTCATTTCGGTAGGAACTCCTTAAACTTTAGAGATATTGGCTCAGATCTACATTAGAGAGATTGTTCATTTCCATGCCATACCCATTTCTATCATTTCAGACCGTGTCAGACAGTTCACATTGCACTTTTGGAGAGGGTTCAGTAGAAGTTGGGCATGCATATAAAGCTAAACGCTGCATTTCACCCACAGACGGATGGCCAATCCGAGCGGACTATCCAGATCCTTGAGGATTTGTTGAGAGCATGTGTTATTAATTTTGGAGGCCATTGGGACCTATTTCTATCATTTGCGGATTTTGCCTACAATAATAACTACCAGTCGAGTATTCAGATGGCACCGTATGAGGCTTTCTACGGTAGGCGATGATGTTCTCCTATTGGTTGGTTTGAGCCTGGTGAGGCTAGGATGTTGGACACGAATTTGGTTCATGATACTTTGGAGAAGTTGAAGTTGATTAAGGATCGCCTCCGGAAAATGCATAGTAGGAAGGAGAGTTATACGGACAAGAAGGTCCGTGATGTGACTTTTATGGAGGGCAAGAGGGTGTTTTTGAAAGTTTCACCTATGAAGGACGTGATGAGATTTATGAAGAAGGGAAAGTTGATCCCGAGGTTTATTGGCTCATTTGAGGTGTTAATGAGATTTGGGGAGATTTCTTACATACTTGCCTTGCCTCCTAGTCTTTCGGGAGTTCATCCGGTACTTCATGTTTCTATGCTTCGGAAGTATCATGAAGTTAAGTCGCATGTTCTGGACTTCACCAAGATACAACTTGATGAGGCTTGGCTTATAAAGAAGACCTGGTAGCTATAGACAGGTTCGGAAATTAAGATCTAAAGATATTTCTTCTGTGAAAGTTCCTTGTAAAGGTCAATCTACTATGCAGGCTACTTAGGTGTCTAAGTCGAATATGAGAAGTAGATATCCACATCTTTTTAGAAATTCAGGCACATTTTTATGTTCGTTCTAGGATGAACGTTTTCTTTAAAGATGGAGAATGTAACGACCCGATAAGTCATTTTGAGTTTTATCTTTCCATTTTGCGTTTAAGACCTTGAATAGCTTAACTTGATGATTTATGACTTGTGTGTGTGGGGTTTTATGTTTCGAAAAGTTTAACTGTGTTTTTACAAAGAAAATATGGTTTTTTAACTTTAAAGTTGTTGGAGTTAACCACGGTCAACATTGTTGGTAAATAGTCCCAGATTGGTGTTTTGACGATTCCAGTAGGTTCGTATGATGATTTTGAACTTATATCATGTTTGGTTGGGGTCCCGGGTGATTTGAGGTCATTTCAACACTTATTGTGGAAAGTCAAAAAATGAGTTTAAGAACATTGAAATCTTTGATTTTGATGGTTGATTCTTTATCTTGAAGTTATTTTGATGTTTTGAGCTTACGAGCGAGTTCTTACGAATTTCATATACTTGTGTGGATGTTTGGAATGGGTCCCCAGGGACTCGAGTGAGTTTCTGGATGGTTTCCGGCCATGTTTTGACAAATGTTGGTGGTGTGATGTACATTGTGAACGCGGAGCTTGTCGCACTTTTGCGAAGGGTTATTTGGGCTAGGGTATTTTTACTCTATAGGATGTGAATGGAAGCTCGCGAATGCGTTGTCATGAGGGTATCTAGCTTTCGGGAACGCGGTTGCCCACGTAGGCTTTGGGCGCTGATGGACCTTCTTCATCACGGAGCGGCTCCAAGGTCGCGAACGTGGAGAGGCCTTCGCGGACGCGAAGAACACCTAACAAACAGGTATATGAAGGGCCGAAAATCGGGATTTTGCCTCTTTTTTTTATACCATTTTTGAGACCTAGATCACGGATTGGGGAGACTTTGAGGGGATTTCGTTCCAACTTCAAAGGTTAGTAATATTTACCTAGTTTTGATTTATTCCTATAATTGTTTTTCATAGATTTCATTCGTAGATCTAGTGTTTTAAATAGTAGAAGTTTAGGTTTTGGAAAAAAACTTATGAGGGATAATTTTTGAGATTTGGACCTCGATTTGAGGTCCAATCTTGATACAAATAACAAATTTAGACTCAGGAAAGAATGGGTAATTGGAAATTGGTCTTAATACTAAATTTCAACCACGTGGGCATGGGTTGACTTTTTGTTGACTTTACCAAAAATGATAATGATCGAACCTTTTTTATACTAGGGTAATTTTTAAAGCTTATTTTTGACTTATTTGGGCGTTATTTGACTAGATTCGAGTGGTTTAGAAGTTTGTCTAAAGGAAAAGCTATGTTGGATTGTTGATTTTGTTCCGAAAAGAGGTAAGTATTGTGGTTTACTTTGATTTACGGGAATTTGCTATGTGTTATATGTGTAGGGGATGGAGTATATGCAAGGTGACGAGTGCATATATGTAATAAGTGGTTAAAGCATGTGGGTATAACTAGTTTATTCATGCCTTTATTTATTTCATGCTTTTACTTACTAAATGCCTTAACTAATACATGTTTTTACTCGATATATGCCTTTACTTGATACATTCTTTTACTTGCTACATGCCTTTACTTTTTACGTGCCTTTACTTACTACATGCCTTTACTTGTTACATGTCTTACTTGTCATATGTCTTTACTCGTTTTATACCTTGTTATTTTATGCTATATTGGATTGTGTGGCTACTTGATCGTTCATGTTTTATTGACCTTGTTTGAGTCCTCTTCGAGATATATATGTGAGACTAGTTTTTGGATATTGGATTGCCTATTATTCCTTGTTAGTGTTTATCTTTTCCTTAATAAATTAGGTTTATCTATTCTCCTCGATATTTTAATATGAGCCTCGCTATGTTTGGATGTGTTATTGGATGATTCTATAAGAATTGATATGTTGGATCAGGTTTCCATGCAAAAATATTACAATAAGGATCGGGTTGCTCGCTGCAACAATAGTATAGCCATGGGATCGGGTTGCTGCTGCAATAGTATCTCTGTGTGTGGATCAGGTTGTGCGCTACAACGTATGCGGTATACATTTTGGTGTTATTTGTGATATAGTCCTTTTGTGGGCTGTGATTATGTTGTTCACCTATATTGTTTTGTCCCCGTTGTTTTAATCTTCTGAAAAGGGTTTGGTTGTGTTATTTGAGAAACATGGTTATTACTTCTTATATTGGATAATTATACTATTTTCTGCCTCTATTCATGTTACTATTACTGTTATCTCTATTTCTTATTATCTGTACAGGTTTAACTGGTAAGTGTCCTGTCATAGCCTCATCAATACCTTATTGAGGTTAGGTTCGATACTTACATAGTATATTGGGTCGGTTGTCTATACTTCTGCACTTCTTGTGCAGATTCGGACATTACTACCACCGGAGTCTCGAGAGGTGCTTAGCCATTACCAAACAGAAAACTCTAGGTAGAGCTACACACTCGTCCGTAGGACCTAGAATCATCTTTCCATTATCTCCGCTATTGCTTATTATGCCAGACAGTATTGTATTCCTTGTAGACATTGTATTTAGTATTCCTAGTAGCTCATGTACTCTGTAACTCCAAATCTTGGGAGGATGTTTAGACAATATTTGGTTTTAGACTTATCTTGTATTTATGAGTTACAATCTTATTCTATATTATTATACCATTAACTATTAGTCACATTGCCTTATTTATTATTAAGTGTTGGCTTGCCTAGCAAGAGGTGTTAGGCGCCATCATGACCTCGTTGGTTAGAGTGTGGTTGTGACAACATCCTCCACCATGAAAGACTATAATTCTCTAAATCTGTAGCTGTATCATAACTAAAATCGAGCCAAAAGTATCCGAATGATGCGCAAACAGCGGATGTGTGTGGTCAATCTCATCGGCTGCAATTGATAAATCGAGAAAAAACCTTTGTACAATTACACGACTAGTATATGATCCAATCTCGGAGGCTCTGATACTATGTGAGTTGAGCTACAACTCATGGTTTAGCTATGGAGATTAGGGTAGAGGAATGGCGTAGAGAGGAAGCTAGTTGAGAAAAAGATATTTTGGAGAAGAATATATATATATATATATATATATATTTATATATATTTTTATATATATATATATATATATATAGACACACACACACATAGGCGAATTTTCACTTAATTAACTAACTCACGAAATCAGTTACAACTAACTCTAACACCTTGTGCTAGCTAGCCAACTATGGTTAAGCTACATCTAACAAAGGTCTATACATAGTCAATTCTAACTTCTCTGCTTATTCGGCATCTTCAAATACTTCCAAACCTATATTACGTACAATCTAGACAACAAGTTTTCCTAACACACTTATTTTCCATAACGACTTTTACTGCAATGGTATCTAATTCTATGGTTCCAGTTAAGAAAGTAGGTCTTTGTTAAGATTTCTTGATTTTTACTGAGAAATTGATCGAAATAGAGTCCATGTATCTCTTTATTCTCAATATTCGATGTCAAAACCTTTTGGAATGGTTCATCTTTAATGCACTAAATAGATTTTAATATCTTTACTTCTTAATGTTATGCTATTGGTAATTTGTTATACCTCTCTCGAGGAAGCCGAAAATTGAGTCTATGGATAGTCACAATGCATATGAGATATTAGCAGGCAAGATTAGAGGCGGATCTAGACTTTATGGGTTGGAGATTTAAAATTCTAGGACAAACCTCAAGGTACTATATAATAATAATCGAACCAAGTACGACTGTTGATATTCAATGTATATTTAGAAAATGCCGAACCACCAAACGCAACATATATTCAGTAAATCTCACCACTACAATTGTACCCGACGACTGCCATATTTTGAAAATGATCAATGATCGCATTGTTAGGTACACTTTTAAATACTTCATCTTCTGTATAACAAATTAACAATCATTCAAAAATTTATCACCAATTATGCCCCGCAAGTCATTTTTGATGTACTTATCGAAGAAAAATCTCTTTCTAATATTACAGTATCGACATACAATGTCAAACTTAACTTCATAAGCAAATAAACAAGTCCCCAAGTCTTGTACAGATCTGTTTCAACTAGTATTTCCGAAAGATGTCCAAGCCCTTTCAAATTAGAGAAATAATTATCTTCTGTCATATAGAATATCAGGCAGTGACTCCAGTTCCAGTTGTTGCACCACCAGCCCCACCAGCTAGAGGGGGATATCAGGAAGTCATGAGACGTCCTAGAGGCAAAGGTCTATCAAGCGGAGGTCAGAGCCGCTGTTATGCATTTTCAGGTAGACCCGAGGCAAAGGTTCCTAATGTATTCATTATAGGTATTGTTTCGGTTGTCGCAGAGATGCATCAGTTCTATTTGATCATGGTTCTATATATTTTTATGTTTCATCTTACTTTGTATTGCATTTGGATTTGCCTCGTAGTTCTCTTGATGTTCATGTTCATGTATCTACACCTATTGGTGACTCTATTGTGATAGATCGGGTGTATCAGTCTTGTTTGGTTATCATTGAGGGCTATGAGACTAGTGTGGATCTCTTGTTGCTTAGTATGGTGGATTTTAAGTCATTTGGGTACGGACTGGTTATCTCTATATGATTTTATTCTTGATTGTCACGCTAAGACCGTGACGTTGGCTATGCCGGGGTTGCCTAGGTTGGAATGGAAATTTTCTCTTCGGTATACTTCTAGTACAGTGATTTCATTTCTAAAGGCTTAGCGTATGGTCGAGAAGGAGCGTTTGGCGTACATAGCCTTTGTTAAAGATATTAGTGCTAATATTCCAACAATTGAGTCTGTTCCTGTAGTGAGAGAGTTTCTGAATATTTTTCCTGTAGACCTACCGAGCATGCCACCCAATACGAATAACTCATTTTGGTATTTACTTGGTGCCGGGCACTCAGCCCAAATCTATTCCACCATATCCCATGGCTCCCGCAGAGTTGAACAAATTGAAGAACAGTTGCAAGAGTAGCTGGATAAGGGGTTCATCAAGCCTAGTATATCACCGCAAGGTGCGCCATTGTTGTTTGTTAAGAAGAGCGATTGGTCCATGAGGTTGTGTATTAACTACAAGCAATTGAACAAGGTTACCATCAAGAAAAAGTATACATTGCCTTGCATTGATGACTTATTTGGTCAGCATTAGGGTGCTAAGGTGTTCTTGAAGATCGACTTGAGAATAGGGTATCGCCAATTAAAGACCAGGGCTTCAGACATTCCTAAGATGACTTTCAGGACTCGTTATGGGCATTATGAGTTTCTGGTAATGTATTTTGGTTTGAGTGATGCCCCAGCATCCTTCATGCATTTGATAAATAGTGTGTTCCAGCCTTACATGGACTCTTTTGTCATTATGTTCATTAATGATATCTTGGTGATTCCCGTAGTGCTGAGGAGCACGAATACTATTTGAGCATCGTGTTTCAGATTTTGAGAGAGAAAAAGCTATATGCTAAAATTTTCAAGTGTGAGTTTTAGCTAGACTCGGTGGCATTCTTGGGCCACATGGTATCTAATAATATGATCAAGGTGGCTCCAAAGAAGGTTGAAGCAGTTCACAGTTGGCCCACACCTCCTACAGCTATGAAGATTAGGGGTTTCCTAGGTTTGGTAGGGTATTATCGCCACTTTGTGGAGGGGTTTTCATCTACTGCAGCAGTATTGATTCAGTTGACCCAGAAAGCTGCTCCGTTTAGGTGGTTAGATGAGTGTGAGGACAGCTTACAAAAGCTTAAGACGGCATTAACTAGAACTCTAGTTCTGGTATTGCCCTCAAGATTGGGGTCGTACCTAGTCTATTGTGACGCTTCGAGGTTGTCCGTAGATACAGGTTGATGCAGGAGGGTGATTACCCATGCTTTGAGCCAATTGAAGCCCCATGAGAAGAACTATCTGGTGCATGATTTGGAGTTTGCAGCTATTGTACACGCGCTCAAGATTTAGAGGCATTACTTATATAGCGTGTATTGTGAGGTGTATGAATCGTTAGAGTCTCCAGCATTTGTTTACACAGAAAGATTTGAATTTAAGGTAGTGGCGATGGTTGGATCTATTAAAGGATTAAAATATCACTATTCTTTATCATCCGAGGAAGGCCAATGTGATAGTTGATGCCTTGAGTAGAAAGGCAGAGAGCACGGGAGTTTGGTATTCGTTCCAACTGTGGAGAGAGCATTGGATATGGATGTTCAGTCTTTGGACAATATATTTGAGAGGTTGGATATTTTGGAGCCTAGTAGAGTCCTTTCTTGTGTTGTGTCATGGTCGTCTTTGATTGAGTGCATTAAGGCTCGTTAGTATGATTATCCCCCACTTGCTTATCCATAAGGAATCGGTGTAGCGAGGTGGAACTAAAGAGGTGACTATTGGTGATTGTTGGGCATCGTTTGAGGGAGTTGATTCTTGAAGAGGCTCATAGTTCGCGATATTCTATTCACCCAGGTGCTACAAATATGTATCGTTATTTAAATAACATTATTGATAGAGATAGATAATGAAGGACATTGTTGGGCATGTTTCACAGTGTTTCAATGTCAACAGGTCAAGTATGAGCATCAAAGATCGAGCGGTTTACTTCAGAGGTTAGATATACCGGAGCGGAAGTGGGAGCATATCACTATGGAATTTGCGGTGGGGTTGCCACAGCACTTGAGGAGATTTGATGTTGTGCATATTATTATGGACAGACTGACCAAGTTTATATATTTCACTCTGGTCATGACTTCCTACATTTCTAAGCAGTTGGCTCGAATTTATCTTAGAGAGATTGTTTGCCAACATGGTGTGCCTGTGTCTATCATCTCGAATCGAGGCACTCAGTTCATATCACATTTTTGAAGAGCATTGCAGCTGAATTGGGCATGCAAGTTTAGTTTAGCACTGCATTTCACCCTCAGAAAGACGGGCGGTCCGAGTGAACCATTCAGATCTTGGAGGATATGTTGAGAGACTACATTATTGATTTCGGAGACTAGTTGGATTAGTTTATACCGTTAGTAGAGTTTGCCTAACACAAAACCTACCAGTCTGGTATCCAGATTGCCTCGTATGAGGCCTTATATGGGAGGCGATGTCACTCTCCTATTGGCTGATTTGAGCCTGGGGAGGCTAAGATATTGGGAACTAATCTAATTCGTGATGCATTGGAGAAGGTGAAGTTGATTCAGCAGCGGCTTCGTACAGTGCAGTTCAAGTAGAAGAGTTATCGCGATAGGAAGGTTCGTGATATTGCTTTCATGCAGGGTGAGAGGGTTCTTCTCAGAGTTTCACCTATGAAGGCCCTGATAAGTTTCGGAAAGAAGGGCAAGTTGAGCCCTCGATATATTGGTCCATTTGAGGTTTTGGAGAGAGTGGGTGAAGTGGCTTACATGCTTGTTTTGCCACCCATCTTGTCATGAGTTCATATGGTATTTCATGTTTCCATGCTTCAAGAGTATCACGAGGATAAGTCACATGTGCTACATTTCAGTTCAGCGCAGATGAATGAGAACTTGGCTTATAAGGAGGAACCAATGGCTATTTTGGATAAGCATGTTGAAAGCTAAGGTCGAAGGATATTAAATCAGTGAAGGTTCAGTGGAGGGGTCAGCCGATCTAGGAGGAGACTTGGGATACCAAGCATGATATGCGAAGCAGATATCCTCATCTTTTGGCATTCCAGGTATGTTTCTAAACCCTTTCGAGGATGAACGTTTGTTTAAGAGGGGGAGAATGTAACGACCTGGATGATCGTTTTGTGTATTGAGCCTCTTTTTATTATTTGATGATTTTCCCATGTGTGTTGTCATTTTATAACTTGCGAGAATGGTTGGATTGATTTCGGAAAGGTTCGGGAGTGATTTGGAACACTTAGTGTCATTTTTGGAAGCTTAAGTTATAAGAGTTGATCAAGGTTTGACTTTTGTGTAACTGAGCAGCGTTATGATTCTTCCTGTAATGAAAAGGCATGCTTAATACGTTTCAACTGTTGGTATTTATGATTATTGTTATTCATGACTTTATATCCTATTTTCATTCTTAATTCTATTATTATACCGGTATGGTAAGTATTCAGAAGCATCTACTTCTTCGAGGTTAGACTAAACACGTATTGGTATCGATTGTGGTGTATTCATAATATGTTTCTGCACATATTTTATACATATCCTCAAGTAAGGCCTAGCAAAGCTTCCTGATTGAGCTTAGGATACCACATGTAGACTTAAGATGAGCTGAACTTCGTGGTTCTACTTTGCAGTCCCCGAGTCCTTGTTCTTTTATTATTTCTGTCGATTTTATATCTCATACAACTTGTGATGTGTATAGACTTGTTCTCTTTTTCGTATTTTACTCGTGTACTTAACCCCATAGTCTTTGGGGAATTGTACGGTATTTGTCGTGTTTAGACCGTGTTATTAATTAATCGGATATTGTTACTGTTTCTGGATTATTATTGTATTTACTTATGATTTATCATTTTAATTAAAGGAAATGGACTTTATTTTATCGAATGAGAGTTAGCTTGCTTAGAAAATTCGGTTAGGCGCCATCACGACCTTGAGGTAGGATTTGTCCAACTTGTAGCTAAGATATTCAAGCTTGAAAACAATATACTCATGAAGAAAAAGTTTACCAAGCTTCATAATTATTTCTTTATCATAATTTGCAAAAGAATTATCCGGATGCATACTAGCCATACCAAGAATTAGATCACTATTCACTGCACCAAAACGATTGTTAAGCTCTGAAAGCTGCAAATCAATGACAACATTAAAAACTTTTACACGTAAATGATGAGAATATGTCACACTTGAACTCCTATGCTTTGACTTTCCAAGATGATAGTTCTTATCCATTCTAGGGATCACAATACTATCTTGGCACAAAATGAAGAGGCATCGACTATCAAAGATTCCTGTATAGACTCTCTCATCAATTGTAATTACGTATTGCCGAAACCAATGAGTTTCATAGCATTTACAATATCCTGATCTTTTCTTTACAAAGAGATATTCAAATTATTTGTAATTGCCAATACTTTTAATATCAAATGCAATAAATGCACAAACTCAAAGATCTTATGTCATTCAATAGACTTTATGCTGTCAATCTCTCAAGATAATTTGCACCCTTACTTGCAAGAACTTGAGGAACATGAATAATTGATGAGAATAATGCAATCAAGCTATGCATTGTCTTAAAACGAGATCCTCAACGGGTATATCCTAGTATTTGAAGGCCAAGTTCTTGATATTATCCACTTCCAGTATCGACTTCACCAAGCACAAGCAATTCCTCTAACTTTTGTGCTTTATCCTCTTCGAGCATCTTCTTACGCTTAAAAGAACTTTCTATAATATTCAAGACATTAGCAACAACATAAAAACTTAATCAAGATCATAATATTTCTTCGCAATGTTTGCAAGAGTCAATTGCAGTTGATATGAAATAAGCTGCAGGAGTTTCATTCAAGATTAAAGTTTTAAGACCATTAATTTCTCCTTACATGTTACTAGCCCCATCATAACCTTGTCCTCGTATTTATGATCGACTCAGTGACTGCTCTAAAAGCAAATAATTGATTGCCCTTTCCAATGACAATAAAGTTGTATCTTTAACATGAACAGTAATAAGGAATCACTCAATAAATTTTGCCTCTTTGTTGATGTACCGTAAAACAAGAGCTATATTTTTCTTATGAGAGACATCCTTAGATTCATCAACCAATATTTTAAAATAATCTCCATCCATCTCTCAATAATTGCCTTCATTGTTTCTTTTGCACAAGCATCACGATCTCTTTTAGATATTTAAAGCAATCATCATATGATTTTGTGGAGCATTTTGCTAACCCAACTTTGTTCACTTTATCATCCCTTTTTGTATACTATTGCAAGAGTTCTAGAAAGTTTCCTCTTTTGTAGAAGTTTCACCTTTATCATGGCCTCAAAAAGGCAATCCTTGTTTTAAGAGAAATTGTGCCACATCAATTGAAGCATTTAATCTAACTCAACACTCACTTTTTGCTTTCTCATACTGCTTGCTAAAAGAGGATAAAATTGATTGTTCTTGATTCATTACATCTCTCATCATCTTTAAATATCAATTGTGAAGAGTAACAACTTCCCCAATATGTGCATTAAACCTTTTTGTGACTTTATTCCAAGCTATAAACTTACTCTTTGTGAAAGAATCCCCAACTTTTCCATGCCCTCCGTGCTCAGTTTTAAACAAGTAACAAAATAAGCAAAATGTTGCATCAACTTTAATAGTATATTCTAACTATCCAGAATATGAGGTGTTAAACCACTTAGGATTAAATTGACACATTAGTCCATCGAAATTCCTTTTCGAAAAATTATAATTACGATGTTGACATGTTTTTTTTTTAATATAATATATCCTCACCCGATCACGTACATTAGGAGAATATTTTGAGATTTGCTTTCTTTCATCAGGATCAAGTTTAAGATCCAAATTTAACATTTCATCTTTGTCTAATTCTGTTGAAGGATTAATATTGTCTTGAATAATTGAACACGGAGAAGAACTTGGCAAAGGAGAGCTAGTACCATAACTTCATGTAGTTGGAATAGCCTTGAAAAATCTCGTGATCGTCTTATATATATATAAGAAGCAAAATTTTCTCTGCAAATTAATTTTGAAAAAGATACGTAGTCAATATCTATTTTACTAGAAATTTTCAACAATCATTTTCCCCACCTTAAAATATCGAATTAAACTAATTACATATGAACCAGCTTTATTATCAATATAAGTTTAATAAATTATCCAAGAAAGAATGCTTAAAAGTTCATAGCGTTATATATTTTTCAAAATTTTAAGCATTTAGGACTTAAAGAAAGTAACTTTCTTCCTAATGTCTCTATCATTGAGAGAAGAAAATAGTTCTTTTTGCTGATTACTATCAAAAGACTTCAAAAAGAATGAAAAAATTCATCCAAAAGAAGTGATAATGAGCAACTCTACCATTATTATAACTAATAATCTAATAGTATTGGATTATAATAGAGAATCATAAGAGCCATAGAATTGTATCAGAAAATTCAAAGAATAAGATTGATTATAGGCCTTTATTTTGATTTTTGAAACCCTAACTTCGAAAGTTAGGGGGTTGAAGAAGATTTAAATTTCTCTGTTGGGTGTTCTCGAGAAGAATAAGAAAGACCCCTTCGGATTTTTATGTATTTTGTAAAGAGTAAAGAGTCCATTAAATCAATGAAGTACAATAAAAAAAGAATTTAAATAATTAACAATTCTGGAATTAGAAACGCTATTAATGTGGGTATCTTCATTTTCAGAGTGGGGTCCGCAACTCAAATAAAAGCCATGAAACAAGTAGTTGGTAAATTAAAATTAGAACTTGCACAATTTTCAAAACTAGAAGCCTTTGCACAATTTGCTTTTGATCTCTATAAAGCTACTCAGAATCAATCCCAAGAGGTCAAAGAATAGGTGAATTGCTTAAACAATCCCAATCATTTGCTCTCATGATAGAAGAGCAGATAAGGACTATTTATATATAGCGGAACAAACGGCTATCTTGATTCATTAGAAATTATCTATATAAGAAAATTACTTGTTGAACTATGTACTTACTTATAATTTAGGGAACAAGAAAAAGAGTTTAATGAAAAGGAAAAAAAGGGTCCCAGGGGCTGATGTACTACATACTAAGAAGAGGACAAAAAGGCTCCTAAAACTCTAATAAAAGACCAGAGTAAACGTGGGGACTCAAAGGTTTTCTACAAGGAAGAGAAGTAAAATCAGGCGTTCCACCACTGAACCAGTAGTCCCTTTTAATTTACGGGTTCATAGATTATAAATAAATTTCACTTATTTTGTACAATATATACTTCGTGTTCGTGAAAGTTATGGGTAGTTGAATCCGTACCCGCTTTGCTGGATCCATCCCTGACCAAGATCGCTTAGTTTGCTTCAGGATGCAGCTATGCGGAAAAAACCTTGTTTTAACAAGCACATAGGGGTGGTAAACACACGGGTTGGGTCGGATATGGGACGAGTCAAAAATAGATAATGAAAAAATAGATAAATTATCCGATCCGACCCATAGTAAATACGGATAAAAAATGGGTAGCTATATTATCCATCACTTTTTGAATATGATCACTTTTGGGAGACTTCTAGTCTACTTGAGGAACCCCCAATTTGAGGTTTTACAAATGTAAAACTAAACAAATTAGTTATCCGTTGGAATGATTCTTATCCATATTTGACTCGTTTTTAAAAAGTTCGTTATTCAACCCATTTTTTAGTGGATAATATGGATGATCAACTGTTTTATTTTAAGCATTTTGCTACCGCTACAAGCAGATGCCAAAGAGCTTGGTATGAGTATTGCTCCGTTTGGTCCAAGACCTAGAATTTCTTTGGATAAGAGCCGCAGACGTGGATGGAGCTTAATTACAAATGATAGGTCCAACTAATTTTAGAAGAATATTACTTAGTAAATCAATTGTATATATCTTTCCATATTTAGGATAGGTAATTAGTTCTAATTGATTTACTTACCGTTTATAACTTTATGTCTTTCTTGGTCAGCAAGACTATCATGTGTATATATACTCATACCTCTTATCAATAACACAATCAAGCTTGTCTGCAACTGCTTTATGGTATCAGAGCAAACGCCATAAAGGCTCTCTCGATCCTGCAAGAGACCAACGCCAACTTTCTCATGGAAGAGACCAATTCTACTCACTCTTCCTCTCCATTATCTTCAGTTGTACCAAACTCATCCACTTTGTCAACGCCTCATAGTGCAGTCTCTTTACCGTTGACCAATCCTTTCTCTGAAATTCAATCTTCCGCTGCTTCTCCTCCAATACAATCATCCTACACAAATCTTTCTCCTCCTGCTACTATTATGGGACCTTCATCTTTCTCGCCCAATATTTTTCCAACCATTCCAAGCTATCCTTCTGCAGGTAATACTACACCATTCTCGACAGGAGGTTTACCCGCTTTCACAAATAAGGCTAGATCACAGTCTTACCTTCAACCATTTAACTCCGTTTCTCCAACTTTTTCTGTACCTGTTCCCATTAATCCTATCACCCCAACTATAATCCCCTCGACTATCCAAAATAACCCAACAGAGCTTAATTTCATCCCCTTTCCAGCCTCTCTGACCACACCTATTAAACTTACCTCCTCCAATTATCAGACATGGTACTCTCAATGGCGTTCAGTACTCATTGGTTTTGGTCTTACACATCATGTTACTGATCAACCCACTGTATATCATATACACAATGAACGATGGTATCGTCAAGATCAGTTGCTTCGAAGTGCGCTTCTTGCTACTCTTTCCATTGAAGCTGTCTCTTTGGTCAACTCTGCCGAAACTTCTTATGATGTTTGGAGTACTCTATATACGATGTATGCGAAACCATCGCGTGCTCGGATTCTCAGTCTCAAGGAATCACTTACACGTGCTACTAAGGGCACTCAAAGTATGTCTGCTTATCTTCAGCATATCAAGCAACTTGTGACTATTCTTAACTCCACTGGAGCTGCTATCACTATTGATGATCTCACTCTTTATGTTCTTAATGGCTTACCACCTGAATACAAAGGTATTTTTGATTCTATACGGACTCGAGACACTGCACTTCATTTTGATGAACTTTATGAAAAGGCGTGTGACTATGAGCAGCTACTCCAGCGAGATCACAACCCTCCTGCTTCCCTCTTGACTGCCAATTTTGCCGCCAAGACCACATCTTCCAACACTCGGAACAATCGGTCTAATATTGGCTCTAACAAAGGCACTACTCAGCAAGCCAATCATCGCTTCAATGGCAAACAAGGAAATCGACCAGCTTGTCAATACTGCGACAAGCCTGGCCATGTAGTCAAGCAATGTCGCAAACTTCAAATGGCCTTTCCTTGGCTTAATCTTTTTAGCTCCAATAGTGCAGCCTCGGGTCAGAGTACACCAAAACCAAATGCAAATATGGCTGCTATAGGAACAAGTGAAAATCGAAATTGGTTAATTGATTCACGGGCTTCTCATCATGTCACAAGTGATCTGCAAAATCTCTCTTTGCATTCCAATTACATGGGTGATGATTTGATGCTTGGTGATGGTAAAAACTTACGCATCACACACTTTGGTTCCACCAAACTTTCTTCTCCTAATCGTCCTTTGTACCTTTCTAATATTTTATGTGTTCCTAGCATGAAAAAGAATCTTATTTTTGTTTATCAATTGTGTGCCTCCAATAATGTCTCTGTTGAATTCTCACCATTCTCTTATGTTGTGAAGGACTATCTAAAGCGGGTGCCACTGGTACGAGGGAGACCTAGGAATGGACTATATGAGTGGCCAAAGAATCGATGCACTTCCTCAAATCAGACCATCAATCCTGCTGCTTTTCACAGCCAATTCTCGTCTGTTTCAGCATGGCATAATAGACTTGGTCACCCATCTTCACCTGTTTTGCGGAGAATTCTCCATGCTCTCAGCCTACCAAATTGTTATGTTTCGTCTAAGTTTTTTTGTAATTCGTGTAAGTGCAATAAAATGCACAAAACACCATTTGGGATTTCTTCAATAAAGTCGTCTTCTCCATTAGAATTTATATATTCTGATGTTTGGGGTCCTGCACCTATTTCTTCAGTTGATGGGTTTCAGTATTATTTAATCTTTGTTGATCATTTCACTAAGTATGTACGGCTATATCCAATGAAAAAGAAGTCAAAGGTTTCTCAAATCTTTCCACGATTTAAAGCCTTAGTTGAAAAATATTTCAATAAGCCAATTGTCTCCTTTTATTCTGATAATGGTGGTGAATTTATCCATTTGAAAGTTTTTTTTCCTCTAATGGAATCTCTCACTTTCTTACTCCACCATACACTCCTGAGCATAATGGCATTGTGGAAAGACGTCATAGATATATTGTTGAAACCGGTATTACGCTTCTTCATAATGCCAACTTACCTCTCTCATTCTCGTCATTTGCTTTCCAAACTGCTGTTTATTTAATTAATCGTCTTCCTACACCTTTGCTCCATTATGATTCACCATATTTTAGAATTTTTGGCGAGGCTCCCAATTATAATAAATTACGTGTGTTTGGTTGTCTTTGTTATCCATGGTTGCGTCCTTATTCCAACAACAAACTAGAACCTCGTTCTACTCCATGCATATTTCTTGGCTACTNCCCTTCAAACACACAGAATTTTATATTTCTTTGCCATGTCAATTTTTATTGAGCATGTTTTTCCATTTTTCTGGTTTCCGCCTTCCCATTGAGCCCATTTCCAACCGAAGAAACTTTTCAGCATTTGGTTTCCACGACTACTGGCAGCATCCTCTTTGGCTACACAATCAGATTCCAGTACTAGGGCTTCTCTACCTATGGCATCTTCTGATGATATTTCCTCACCATCTGATACGTTGAGAATTACTACGTCAGGTATGGGCACAAATCCTGTGGCAGATTTAAATTCTTTTTCTTTACACGCTACCTCATCCTTACAGGATTCACTACCTGACTATAACATAGAACCAAGTGTTCCCACGTCGCCTTCCTTTGACCAGCCATCAGCATCTACATCAACCAATGCATCAGATATCCAAACTTCCAATGAACTATCCGCCGAGACAGTTTCTCCACCCTCCATTACCTCGCCATCTTTCACTTTCCAACACGAGTGTTCTGCACCTTTAACCTCTTCTACCCAAAATGCTCATCTTATGATTACAAGGTCCAAAAACAACATTACCAAACCAATTCAAAAACTTTGTCTTCATGCTATCACAACGTCTATCTACCTCAGGTTTCCCCTCGNGATCCTGTATGGAAGCAAGCAATGGTTGAGGAGATCCATGCCTTACAACGCCAAGGTACATGGACTCTTGTGCCACCTCTTTCTGGTAAAAATGTAGTGGGCTCAAAGTGAATTTTTAGAGTAAAAACAAATGCAGATGGCAGTTTAAATAAATATAAAGCACGGTTAGTTGCACAAGGCTTTACTCAAAAACCTGGACTTGATTATATTGAAACTTTCTCTCTTTGCAAAACATACTACCGTCTGGGTTATTTTGTCTATTGCTCTATCTAACAATTGGTGTCTCAGACAACTGGATGTTAACAATGCCTTCCTTCATGGTACTTTGACGGAGGAAGTCTACATGTCTCAACCCTAGGGTTTTGTTGATTCCACTCGTCCAACTCATGTTTGTCGTCTCCGAAAAGCAATTTATGGCTTAAAGCAAGCCCCTCGTGCATGGTATGATGAGTTTAGTGGCTATCTACTCTCTTTGGTTTTTAAAGCTTGTACATCGGATCCGTGCCTATTTATTTTCTCTGTTGCTGGGATAATCATTTATCTCATAGTCTATGTGGATGACCTCATTGTGACTAGTAATAGTGATTCTGTTGTTTCATTGATTATTACCAAGCTTGGAAGTCGATTTTCCATCAAGGATCTGGGAATTCTTACCTACTTTCTAGGAGTTCAAGTCATTCGCATATCAAGAGGTCTCTTATTATCTCAAAGAAAATACATAGAGGATATTGTGGATCGTGCTTCTATGGGTGGTGCAAAATCTACTTCCACTCCATTGGCAACCACCAATTCTCTTATGATGGATGATAGTGCTCATCTACGTGACCCTAAGGAGTATCAGGTTCTTGTTAGTTCCTTTCAATATCTCTCACTTACACGTCCTGATATTGCCTTTGCAATACATCGTCTCTCTCAATTTTCGCATCGTCCAACAACTAAACATTGGGCTGCTTTGAAGCGTGTTATTCGCTATCTTATTGGCACAATTGATCATGGCTTATTTATGCACAAGAATTCTTCTCTTGATCTCCATGCTTTTTCTGATGTGGATTGGGCATGAAATAAAGACGGCAGGACATCCACTAGTGCTTATGTTATTTTTCTTGGAAAGAATCCTATATCGTGGAGTGCAAAGAAGCAACACTCTGTGGAACGTTCTTCAACTGAGGCTGAATACCGCTCTGTTGCCGCAACAGCTGCAGAGTTGTGTTGGCTTCGAAATTTGATTAAAGAACTTTCACTCAGTTCTCTGCAACCTCCAGTTATTTATTGTGATAACTTGGGTTCTACCTATCTGGCTGCTAACCCCGTTTTCCACTCCAAGATGAAGCATTTGGAAGTTGATTATCATTTTGTTCGATCTCTTGTTCGTCAAGGGTTTCTTCGTGTTGTGCATGTGTCTACTAAGGATCAACTTGCAGATGCACTTACAAAACCATTAGCTCGTCCAGATTTTGAACGATTGCGTTCCAAGATTGGCGTTCTTGCTCCCTCTAATGACCGCAATCTTGAGGGGGCATCTTAGAAGAATATTACTTAGTAAATCAATTGTATATATCTTTCCATATTTAGGATAGGTAATTAGTTCTAATTGATTTACTTACCGTTTATAACTTTATGTCTTTCTTGGTCAGCAAGACTATCATGTGTATATATACTCAAACCTCTTATCAATAACACAATCAAGCTTGTCTGCAACTGCTTTACTTTTGGGGTTGAGTTAGGCCCAAGGTCCATTCTTGTCATGGTATCAGAGCGAGGCCCATCCCAATTTATTGTTACCGATGTTGGGCCCCCATTTATATTGTCCACGCTCCAGTTGGAGGCCTGGGCGTGAGGGAGGGTGTTGAGTTGTGTCCCACATCGGTGGGTTATGGGTTTCTTGATCTCCTTATATGGTCTTGGGCAATCCTCACCTCACAAGCTAGCTTTTGGAGTTGAGTTAGACCCAAGGTCCATTCTTATCAACTAACACATCATTTAGAAGGAACATAATATATAAAAAGAAATTACTAAAATTTCAACAAATGTTACATTATGAAACTGTAATTTAAAAAGTGCAATGACTTTAGTGGTAAAAATTTTAAAAGTTGAACCCATCCAATTTAATGCTTCTCGCTACACCTAGTATTTATTGTGTTTCAATGATGGTAATGTACCAGACCTTGACATTTTCAACACAGGTAGGAACCTAGGAGATTAATTGGTAAAATCAGTTGCCGAAAGAACAAAGGGTTGGAAAAAGGGTCTGTTGCTTTAAACGGATTGGTCATTGGTGCAATGCAGCAGGAGCAAGCGGCTGGATTTCACCGTTGGCAAATCCAACTCCGCATTAGCAACTACAAACAAGGATGCAGAGCTCTGTTGCGTAGTTGCTACATCCGTTATGAACAACAATTCAAAATCCACCTTGAATTTTGATTTACTACAGACATTTAAGATTTCTCTGGATTTCAAGCATATGAACATAATGCAAGTTATTCAATGACTAATAAAAGATGCTACTGCGCTTGATTAACTTGACCTGATGCAATAATTGACTCTTAGGCTTGAATTACCGAAGAAAAAAGCTTTATAATGTGGAAAATATCTTCTTTCCTGATTAGCTTCACAGTGGTCCCTCAGTGCCATCGGGCCTCGACTGTTCCAGTCTTTTGGACTGATGGTAGAGTGTGGGCAGTGCTGCCAATGAAGTCAATAATGTGCCAATGACTTGCCTCCTTTTTTGACTGACATCATATACCAACAGCCAACAAGCCAAACAACTTATCTTATAGTACTGACTATGGATAACTAGTATACAACATTATCCGCATAGGCGGATTCTATAGGTAAAATTCTACTGAGCCCTTTACTTTTGGCTCAAATTGTGTACATTTGCAGAAAAAATGGAAAAAAGTTAAAACGTATACATATAGTAAAATCATTAGCGCACTGACTTTAGATTCTGGTTTCATCTATGATTCTGCTATAGATAATTAGAATATAACCAACTTCATAAATTAGAGGCAATAATAGGTCAACCAAGTCAACTTATTTCTCCACGTCATCCTCCACCCACAACCAGTTGCCAACTTGTATAAAAAAGGTACTACAATCTTGGGAGAAATGCAAGAAAAGGCATGGCTTTCTTACACTATAGTCTTCTTCTCATACTTCTCTTCTGCATTTGCACTGCAGTGTCTGTCGATCCTCTGGGCAATTTTTGCGATGATGCAACCAAATTCAATAATGCTAAAACATCAGCAAATATCGGAAAGGTGTTAGCTGAATTATTATCAGTTTCTGCTAAAGATAGCTTCAGTACTACCTCCTATGGTTATGCTATGAACCAAGTCTATGGCCTGTACCAATGCAGAGGAGATATTAGCAGCAATGAATGCTTAAGTTGCATCAAAGACGCAGCAAAGGAGATCCAAAAACGCTGTCCAGACCAAACTGATGCCAGAATTTGGTATGACTTTTGCTTCTTGAGGTACAACACTAAGAATTTTTTGGGACAAGTTGAAACAACTCCTGGTATATTCTACTACAACGTCGATTTTGTATCTGATACTGACTTCTTTAATAAGAAACTAGTGCAACTAAAGAATAAAATAACTGCAGAGGCTATTGTGCCAAAGAACAAAGGGCTTGGAAAAGGAAAAAGTAAACTATCACCTTTTCTTACTCTATATGCCTTGATGCAATGCACAAGGGACATACCCGAGATAGACTGTGCTCAATGCCTGGCCGTAGCAGTTGGCAATTTCCCCACTATTTGCTTAAACAGGAAAGGATGTCGAATCCTATATAGCAGTTGCTACGTTCGTTATGAACTCTACCCATTTTTCTTTCCCTTAGACCCGAAAGAGAAATTAGCCAATGTGTCAATGAACTACACAATGAAAGTTTCCAGACCTTAGTCGGTTGTTGTGTAATGCTTTATGTATTAAGAAGATGAAATGTTTTTACTTGTTTGTGTTTTCATTGTAACATTCGCATTTCCAATAATTACAAGTGTATGAGCAAGCTCAGTGCAGACAGTTCAACATATGTTTTGTCTGCTCAGAGAAAAGCTGTACTAGTATGTTCTTGAGATATATTACAAATTGTTGTATTCAAGTTACAAGCTTTTGAATATACATTCATCAATTTGGTGGCATATCCTTTTCCTTAAGGACTTAGTTATTGGCTCTGCCGAAACTTCTAGCGAAAGGTACAACATCTTTGACATCATTCAGGCCAGTGGCATAAAGCACCAAAGGTTCAAGCATTAGGCTGAAACCAGAGGTTTTGGCAGAGCCATGCCTGCGAAGATCTAGATACCATTCATACTGCTGTTTTTGCAAGCCCAGTTCCTTCATTCTGCCAACAAATAAACTTGTACAAATTAGCACAATATCTCTGAAGGGGTAAAAGCAATTCATCTGAATATACAAAGTGAAATTTTCACCTTGAGCTCAACACATTGAACCGTTCTTCACTTTGGCTTCCCCTAATCAGAGCTCCCACCTGCAGGTAAATTGGTGTTAAGCTTAATTACCAATGGAGATTGCTGCTAGGATTATTATCACATGAATTAGTAATAGAAGACAACCTCTATTCTTTAAGGGGCTGTAACCCTCTAATCAAATTGTTCTATATTACCTTTGGTAGGATCACATCAAATGTTGCAACTGTTTTGCCATCATCATTCAAACGGACATAAAATGGCTTAAGTTCTTTTGGATGGTTGTATACAATGACTGTTTTTTTATATATCTCATCAACCAAATAGCTGCAACCATAGATAAGAAATTAATGAGAAATATTGGCCTTACTCTTATCAAATTTATACTAGAAAGCTTTTAGTCGTACCTTTCATGTTCTTCGGTCAAAGAAACTCCCAATTCTATCTTACTTTGAAATTTCTTCCCAGCAACCTGTTCTCATACCATTACACGACTATGAAGTACCCATTTTTAAAGATTTTGCCAGACATTCAAGAAATCATGACAAAATGAATATTACCTGTCTCAGAATTTCTATGGCTTCGGCATAAGAAATCCTCACAAATGAACTTGATATGGTAAATTGGAGGCGTTCCATAACAGATTTGTCTATTCTTTTCAAGACAAATTGTAGATCTTCCATGCAACCCTCTAGAATCCTTTTGCATACAAACTTCAAAAAGTCGTTTGCGCAATCCATGGCATCCTGAAATTGTGGCAAAAGTAGCAAACTTAGTAATGAACAAGAGAAACATGGGAAATATCCCCCTGCAATTATACAATAGAAGTTATACCTCTAACTCTGAGAAGGCCATTTCAACATCTATCATCCATGTCTCAGCTAATGACTTTTTGGACTCTAATTTCTCTGCTTTAAATCTGGGGCCAAATGAGTAGACATTTCCAAGAGCACAGGCTTGACTCTCAAGATGAAGACGACCGGAAACTGTTAGATAAGTCTGGCGTGTAAAGAAATCTTTAGAGAAGTCAAATTTTCTGGTTTCAATTGTGACTCCAGATTTTGCTTTTTGCCTAGCTTCCAGCTGTGATACTAGCTCATTTGTTTTCTTCAGGTCCTGCTGTGCAGCAACTAAGGCTTCCTTATTGCTGTTAGTTCTGCTAAGTTCTTCAACTTTCTTAGTTTTTTCTTTCATAGAAGCCCGGATGGCTTCAACACTGACTCCAGCATGTTCGGTGGGACTAATTTGGTCATCCTTTATCCCCTTACTAAGAAGAGTTGTAACAAGAAATTTCTCGCTAAAACCTTCAGAATCAGTGCTTGTAATTATGGGTACTTGAACGTGAAGGAACCCTTGATCTTGGAAGAAGGCATGAGTTGCCCAAGTAAGGGAATTATGAATTCGCATGACAGATGCCACCTGCAAATTAAAAGAAGGGAATCCAGATAAAAGAGGGTATATATGCTCACCAAATAACTTAAAATCAACTGATTAAAGAAGTTCCATAATTAAGAGGTTTAATATAAAGTTATCCCTACCAGAAAGTATGAAGTACCAATCAAATTTTATTCAACTGTGCACGAAACTCCTAAAGACCTTATTAGCAATTAATCCAAGAGAGAGACACCTAACAAAAAAAATTAAAAACCAAGCAAAATGTAATAATGAATATCACCGTTGTTGTCCGTGGCCGAAAGTGGGAACAATCTCTTAAAGATTCCAGAGGCAATCGTTTCTTAGATAATGGATACTTAGATTCATCTACCAAACCAAGATGTAAGATTTTCTCTGCTTGCAGCTCAACATAATGTTTCCCCTGCACTGATGGCTGCTGCAATACACCTTCAATTAATACACATGTTCCAGTGGGCATAACTTGGCACGGATTCGCCAGTGCTGAGTCCACAAGAACCTGAGAAATGAATCATGTGAGCCTCAAATACAGAAACCATTTTGAAAGAGACATTTTGACAAACAGAAAGAGATCATATCATAGAATGTACCTGAAGACTGGCCACACAAGAACCATCACTAACTTGCAATATTGAGACAGAGGGCTGAGGCGCCTTTTGAACAACAACATCCAATTTTTCACGAATACGATATTCGCCTGCCCCAAAAACCTTCATAATAGACCTAAATAGTGGAATCCGAGATTGAAAAACCTCAGAACAGGTAACATCTTTTGGACTCACAACCGGAGGAGCAGGAGCCGCTGGGGGTGGCGTTACAGGTTGTTTTCTGATCTCCCTAGAGGATTTAACCCACCCCCCAATTACTACCCTCTGACCAACTAACCCAACCCCACCATCAGTGCGTCCTAATATAGTTTTCAACATCACCCTTTTCGTGTATTTCGAAAAGGTGGCTGGCATCTCAACCGGAGCTTGTTCTGAGGCCATTTTTTTGGATTAAAAACTAAAATTGTCGAAACGATTTCAAGCACGAGAAGAATGTACAGTTGTTGAAGGTGTAGTGTTGATGGGGTTTGACTAGTGGGTAAGGGTTTATATTGAAGAAACATGGAGGATTTTTGATTCTTTGCTTGAGAAGAATCAAAATTAAGAGGAAGATGAAAGAAGAGGGTGTTGGGAAGTTTGGGGAAGAAGGAAAGGGATAGTCTGTGGCTGGGTCTTGCCATTGAGATATGGATTAAAGAAGAAGGCTAAGGTTTGGTATTCTTCAAAAGTCGGAAACTCGCGGGAGTTCCCATGCTCCTACCGTTAATCTCTTTTTCTCAACATCTCCTAAAGGAATATTGTACCCGTTTTAACAACTTTTGCGAAGAAAATGAGAAAATGGTCCTTTATGTTTGGTAGTTAAGTCTAAAATAGTCCATTTGATATACCTTTGAGCAGTTTTGTTTTTTAAATTTATTTAATAAGAGCACTTTTAGTCTCCATCAAATCTAATAATCACAATTAAAAAGATCTAATGGGAACTTATATTTGGAGGTGTGATCTTTTTATTAACTTTTTGCTATTTTTTATTTTACTTTTGGTGTCTCGTGCAATTTTTGAGGTGTACTTTTTTGGTAAGTTGGGTCTCTATCTAATGTCTTGTGCAATTTTTATTTTAGTAGTTTCTGGGCTTTGATGTGTCTTTCCTGGTCTTTCTCATTAAATTGTTGCTCCCAAACGTACACGCAAATATACGTGGTCGTACAAGTAATATAATATAAGAAGAGTGTCGAACCCACAGAGACTTGTGTTAACTACACACTAATTTCACAAAAACTGTTATTCAGTCGAGTCAATCCGAGTTTAATAATGTAATTATAAATAAGCAATGAATGTAAAAATTAACTAATTAAACATGCATAGAACGGTTGTTGAGAATTCGATAGAGATGAACATTCCAGGATTGTGATCGATATCCTATTGTGCTCTAGTTAACTCTTCCTTTCATACAATTCGCTC
Source organism: Nicotiana attenuata (assembly GCF_001879085.1). Classification (NCBI taxonomy): domain Eukaryota; kingdom Viridiplantae; phylum Streptophyta; class Magnoliopsida; order Solanales; family Solanaceae; genus Nicotiana; species Nicotiana attenuata. The sequence goes on from NW_017670396.1 coordinate 679,130, forward strand.
ATTGTTGCTAATTAATCGAGTAATTGCTCTCGTAGCATTTTCCTGAATTACTATTCCCCTAAACAAAATAGATTAGTGTCTATATTCCTATGGAATCAATCTATCAAGAACGCATTAAGATTACAATATTCAATTGAGCATGGTGACTAGGTATATTCCTATCCTAACCACAAATCTGCCCCCACTCAGAGTTACGATCATGCCCTCTTCAATTGTTCTCTAATCTAGACGTAGCATTCCCCAGCATAATATAGATAGTAAATAGAACCTAACTGTTAGCCAGACAATTAAGCAGTTAATCATAAAATTGAAGAAGCAACCATATATTAGTGAATTATAATCAAGGTATAGTCAAATTCGAACAACAATATTCATGGCTAAATCACAACCCCATAAGTTATGGGTTTTAGCCACTCATGATAAAGTAAAATAATTTTATAAGTGTTGAATAGTTGAAAATACTTAGAAAGATGAAGAAAAACTGAGAATCCTTGCTCCCGAGTGTTCTCTGTGTGTGGTTTCCTCTCAAAGTTGTGTCTCCCCTCCAAAATAGGTTTAGACTTTTTTTATACGAGTTGGGAGTGTGTAGGGCCGTAAAAATCTTGCCCCTAGTGAAATAGAAGAGTGTCCCGTCACCCAGCGTCACGGGTAGCACGTCACGCTAGCCCTGGTGCTGGACTGTGCCAAAAAATTTCACGACTGTAAATTGCGCCCTGGGCAGCGCGACGCACTGGCCTGGGCGCTGCATTGGGTGAATTTTTCACTTTGTTCTCTCTTTACTTCCAATCTTGCACTTTCATCTCACATTGCCTCTGGGTGACTCCTACACATAAAAATACCACAAATTAGAATAAATCATTACATTACACATACAAAATTCACGAAATATGTGTAAAATTCTAGGCAATATGCATATAAATATACATACTTTAAGCCAAATATCAACATCCCACACTTAAACTCTTGCTCTCTCCAGCAATGGAACTATCAGCTATACCCAACAACTTACATCTCAACTATGGAGGAGCAACTATACTCGACTTGTAACCACTAAGCACTCTCAACTCCCGCACTCATCCAGCAAGAGAAGTTAGCAACATTACCAATCCGTTATGAGATCATGTGTCATCACCAACAAACAATAGAATGAATATAAAAATAATCCACACATTCAAATATAAGTTTAACATAATTTAAGGACGTCACACAATTGAACAAAGTCACTCACTCTCACAAAGAAGTTCATATGCATCCTATGGTCGCACCATAAGCTTGCCCGTAGTGTACATCGATGCTAATCTAAGCTCGCCATGCCTAGGATTAATTAGGTCTATCCGGGTTGTAATGTAGGCCAAGGGACGAGAAGGATATATTTAGGAATAGTGACTAACCCTCTACACTACACTCACTAGTCGAGCACACGTTCTTCTCAGCCAATACACTTGCCACAACTCATACACAACATAGCCCTTTTTTCAATTAAGCACTTTTACATCCCTACTAGAACGAATTAGTAAGATTAGGAGGTGTGTTTGTTTTCTATTTTTTCTTTTTGACTATCAACATTAATTGACTTTCTTCCCTTGCATTTTTCTTTTCTCCCTTTTTTTTTTCTTTTTTCTCTCTTTTTTTCCTACACATAGTCCATACATTAAGGTTCATCAGCTAGTGGCCTTTTTACAACTTTAGTGCACCTTATGAGCCCCTCCACGGTTCCACTCGAAAGCTACTTTCCAATTTCTCACCTTACTTCTTTTAGCGACTAAGTGCCTTCGGAGGTAAAGGTTCAACCTGCTTAAGTTAAGAACAAATTAGGGATACGACTTATAATGTGGGTGCCAAGGAAAAGGTCTATAGGCTCAAAAGGGCTAACAATGAAATTTTTATTTGTAAGTGACAAGTACATCTATGATCGAGCAAAGAACTGCCTACGTCATCTCCTAGACTAGCACATCTTAATGATTTCACCCCGACTAACGCACAGCGCAAGTTCTAGACTACATAGGATAGAACAGAATATCACGAATCATTACACATACATTGCACATGACTCAATCAAGACGGTTCTGTTCAACTCTCAAGTCAAGCAAGCAAATATAGTTGAGAATTTAAGCAATAATGCACCAGGTGACATACAAGTCAATCAACTGAGAACATGCATCACGTACTAGGCTATTTATTTCACTTAGGCATCACCTTTCTAATCAAATACAACAGGAAGACAGAGCATATGCCATAGCCTAAGGTGCTAGCACCAAACGTAGAGCAACTCAGTTTTCTTCCTATCCTACTCCTAAAAAGATAAAAGCAAAGTACCTGATTCAAGCTACACCCTTGGAAAAGAACTGGTGCCCAAAGAAAAACCAAGGGAATTACTACCTAACTATCCTAATAAAAGCAAAAGAAAATCTTTAGGGTATTTTTAATCGGACCTTTATCCCTCAAGAAAGCTGTCCAAGAGATCTATCATCGAAAAAAGTCCGAGCTTTTTCTAATTTTTTTTCGATTTTCTATATTTTCGTGTTTTACCCAATAAATCTCTACTGCTCTAAACTAAACTACTACTAACTACGAGTTCTAAAAAAATAAGATTTTTTATACAATTACAATCAGCAAGTAATTCCCCCACCCCACGCTTATGTTATACATAGTCCCGATGCATATAAGAAATCAAAACAAAAGTAAGGTGGAGAGAAAAAAATTCCTAATACTCTGACCCATTAGGGTCATACTCTGAACATTCATCCTCAGAATGCCCACAAATCAAAGCTCCAAGCTCATCATCATCTGCTCCAAGGGGTACCAAAGCTATTAGCCTCGTGACCCCAACATCTCCGTCATCCTCATTATCGGATCCCTTGGTGGTATTTTCATCCTACGATGGGTGAATGGGATTGTCAGGCGAAATGCTCAATATTTCCTTTGAAGCACTAGACAGATCATTGCACAGTTGCATCCGTTCCTCATCAGTCACTCCCATCAGGCTCTTCATCAAGTTTAGTGAACCGTAAAGATACCTGTTGAAATTTTCCTCCTGCTCATTCCGAGCGGCCGGACTCATCTTGGTAGTGGAATCCAACAATGAAGTAATATCCATCAGTCCTTTTGGATCCTCCACCATATCATCATACCTAGGGTACCCAGGTACCTCATGAGAGAGCATATACTGTGTCAATATATTACTAAAGAAAAACCTCTTTATCTTCCACCCAAAGCGAGTGCGAGCCATCTCCCCAAACATAATCTCACCCACATTGACTAGCCTCCCAATCATCAGGAAGAAAATCAAGCATACCTTAGCTCGGCTACACCCGGTGTTGTGCTCCATTGCATCAGTTTAACTTGCATAAAGTTCGACCACTCCTTGGCAGTTATGTTGAAGTCAATTCTGAGAAGTTCATTATGCGTATCACCATATGGGTGACTCTCACCACCTCAAATGGACCTGATCACCTAGATTTTAACTTCCAAGGAAATAGCTTAAGCTTGAAATTGAACAGTAGTACCTTTTGGCCTGGTTCAAAGTGATGCGGCTTGATACACTTGTCATGCCACCTTTTAGGTTTCTCCTTGTAAAGATTAGCATTTTCGTAGGAGTGCAAATTGAACTCATCTAACTCGTTCAACTATAAGAGCCTCTTCTCGCCCGCAGCTTCCAAGTCCATATTCAACTTTTTGACCGCCCAATATGCCTTATGTTCAAGCTCAACCGGCAAATGACATGCCTTCCTATACACAAGCTTGTACAGAGATGCCCCAATTGGTGTTTTGTATGCAGTCCTATATACCCACAAGGCATCATCTAATTTTGCAGCCCAAACTTTCCTGTTCACACTCACTGTTTTATCTAGTATCTGCTTTATTTCTTTGATGGACACTTCAGCTTTTCCACTTATTTGTGGATGATATGCCGTGGAAACTCTATAGCGGACCCCATACATGGCTAGAATGTTATTCAACAACCGATTGCAGAAATGTGTTCCTTCATTACTAATCAAGGCACGTAAAGTCCCAAACATCAAGAATATGTTCTTTTTCACCAAAGTGGCTACCACCTTGTCATCATTAGTTGGCAATGAAACAACCTCCACCCATTTGGAAATGTAGTCCATTGCTAGTAGAATGTACTTATTTCCTCTAGACAATGGGAATGGTCCCATGAATTCTATGCCCCATACATCAAAAATCTCTACCTCCAGGATATTAGTCAAAGGCATCTCATGCCTTCTCGTGATTGTTCTTGTGCTTTGAAACTGGTCACACTTTTTAACAAATGCATGTGCATCCTTAAACGATGTTAGCCAATAGAACACCGACTGCAGCACCTTTGCAGCTGTCCTATCGCCTCCATGATGGCCCCCATTAGGCGAGGTATGACAATCATATAACACTAGTTCCACCTCTTTTTCCGAAATGCATCTCTTCATATATTGGTCAGCACATTGCAGGTACAAGAATGGCTCATCCTAGGAATAAGAGTTCACATCATGCAAAAACCTCTTCCTGGCCTCAGATTGAATTTAAGGAGGAAGAACACTACTAACAAGATAGTTCACGTAGTCCGCGTACCATGGGGTGGGGTCATAGGTGATGGCAAAAAGTTTTTCATCTGGAAATATATCCTTAATGTGTCCAGCTTCCTCCATGTGCTCATGATTTTCCAATCGCAAGAGGTGGTTGGCCACTTGGTTTTCTGTGCCCTTTCGATCTCATATTTCAACATCAAATTCCTGCAACCACCAAACTCAGTGCATCAATCTAGCTTTGGATCCTTTTTTTTATAAAAAAAATAGATGCTTGATTGCTACATGATTGGTGTGGACTATGACTTTTGTTCCCACCATGTAAGCTAGAAATTTATCAAAGGCCTATACAACTGCCAACTCCTTCCCAGTGGTGGTATAATTAAGTTGTGCATCATCAAGAGTCTTACTCGCATAATATTGAGTAAAACATCTTGTTCTTACCTTGGACTAGCACTGGCCCAATAGCATAGTCACTTGCATTACACATACGTTCAAATGGCAAAGACCAATCAGGTGCCACAATGATGGGGCAGTCACCAACTTCTTCTTAAGCTCCTTGAATTCCTTTAGATAGGTGCAATTTGAAAGTCATATCATTTTTGAGCAACATGCACAATGGAGTAGCAGTTTTAGGATTTTTTGTAATAAAGCTTCTATAAAAACCAGCGTGTCCCAAGAAACTACGAACATCCTTCACAGAGATGGGTTGAGGTAATTTTGCAACCGCCTCCACCTTCACCGTATCAACTTCAATGTCGCTCTTCAATACTCTATGACCCAAAAACGATGCCCTCTTGCACCATTAAATGGCACTTTTCCCAGACCCAAAGACTAAAAAGTCATCCATAAAGACTTCTACAATTTTTTTCACTATATTAGTGAAAATGGCAATCATGCGCCTTTGGAAAGTTGCCGGTGCATTACAAAGACCAAATGGCATTCTCTTGAAAGCAAGGTACCATAAGGGCACGTGAAAGTCATTTTATACTGATCCTCTAGGCATATGACAATCTGGTTGTACCTCGAATAACTATCAAGGAAACAATAATGCTCTTGCCCAACCAACCTGTCCAATATTTGGTCCATGAGTGGAAGTGGGAAGTGGTCCTTGCGGGTTGCTTTGTTGAGCCTTCTATAGTCAATGAAAACTCTCCACCCCATCACGGTGCGAGTGGGAATTAGCTCATTTTTCTTATTTTCCACCACAGTTATCCCACCCTTTTAGGCACATATTGCACCGGGCTTACCCAATTACTGTCAAAACTAGGAAAGATAATACCTGCATCAAGCCACTTAATTACTTTCTTCTTCACGACCTCCTTCATAATAGGATTCAACATCCTTTGTTTCTTAACACTATTGAATCTTCCAAAAAAATTTTGTGCATGCAAAATGATGGACTGATTCCCTTAATATCATCAATTGTCCACCCAATAGCTTTTTTGTGCTCATGAAGCACTCTTAGTAGCTTTTCTTCTTGTAAATTGGTCAAGATGGATGAAATAATCAATGGCAAAGTTTCAGAACTTCCGAAGTAGGCATAGAGGATGTGCGCTAGAAAAGGCTTGAGCTTTAGTTTTGGAGCTTCTTTAATAGGCGGTTTAAAAGGGGTCAGAGTAACTCATCTATCCAACTCCTCAAATCTCCCAAGCCTATGGACATACTTGCAAGACATGTTAAGTACTTGTTCAATTTCTTCCACTAACTCATCCTCACTTTCTTCTTCATCCCCCAACAAAACTCGTTTAAGGCGGTCCGTGGTGCTCATATAAGGCACCAATAAAGTCACATCACTTTCCACAACAGAAATCATGATAAATCTTCATAGCAGGCTGGCAATTTAAGTGCTTTATAAACGTTGAAGACCTCCACTCGATCATCCACTCTCATTGTCATCTTGCCTTCACACACATCAATAATAGCTCGGCATGTGGCTACGAATGGACGCCCCAAAATAAATAGGACTTCCTGATCAGGCTCATAGTCCAAGATATTGAAATCAACAGAGAATATGAAAGAACCCACTTGTACTAACACATCTTCAATCACCCCTTCTGGATTAGCACGGTAGCGATCAGCCAATTATAAAATCATAGTAGTTGGGTGCACCTCACCCAACCCAACTGCCTAAAAACTCATAGCGGCATCAAATTGATGCTCGGTCCAAGATCGCACAAAGATCACCCTCTATTGTGAGATGTCTCCTGCGAGATGTCTACCAGCGGAATATTAATTTGCACTTGCTTCGAAATATCAAGAAATTTCTTGTAATTAGTATTATCCTTTACTTTCTACAATCTTTGAGGGAACGGAGGTGGTGGCCTCGTAACTATCGTTTGTGATCTCCTGGCCAACGCCTCTTCAACTGGCTTTTCTGTCTCCTTTGCATTTTCTCTGATTCCTCGTCTATGGTGGACTGTTTTTCACTAAAAGTCATTTGCTTTCTCTTTTTCGATGGAACTTCTTCTAATTTTCTCCCATTCCGTAGTGACACAATATTAATAGATGCATTGGGATTGGCCTCAGTGTCGCTTGGAAGAGCCCCACGTGGGTGAGTATTTTGGGCACTAGCAAGTTGCTCCATTTATCGCTCTAAATTTTGAATAGTAGTAGCCTGATTCTGATTATCAACCATAATTTTCTTGAGCATCTCCTCAATATCACCCATCGTATTTGCGGACTGATCAGCTTGTGGTGGTCTCTATTGTTGTTGAGGATCTCTTGGCCTTTACAAACTCAGAACACCTTGATTTTCATCCCAAGAAAAATTTGGGTGGTTCCTCCAGTTAGGATTGTAAGTGTTCCCGTACTGATTTGTCTAGCCCCGATTTGCATTACCCACAAAAAATATAAACTCTGGATTTGCTGGGCATAGATCTCTCGTGTGACCCTCTCCACATACTTCACAATATATCTGAACCCGTTGCACTGGCTGAGCTTGCTGCTTATTAATAACTATTGACTTGGTTGGCCAATGTGGCAACCTGCATTTATAATGTAGAAACAACGTCTAACTCGAAGACCTCTGCAGATTTTGAACTGTGTGTTTGCCCATCTTTCCTTGCAAGTCAGGATTACTTTTGGAGAATTTATTAAATAATGCATAAATCTCATCAAAGATTTTCTCCAACACTTGGCCTCCAGTTGCAGCGTCTACCACAATTTTGTCTCTGGACATAGCCCTTCTATGAAGGTATGAGCCAACACTTCATTCGTCTGGTTGTGATGAGGACAATCTCTAAGAAGCCCCACCCAAGCAGAATATAAAGACTCTCCCGTCTTCTGTTTAAAGGCAGCTATCTGACTTCTGATCTTTGCAGTTTTGCCTGAGGGGAAGAACCATGCCAAATATTTTCCAGCCAGATCATTCCATGATGTAATAGAGTTAGCTAGTTGTGCCTTCAAACACCTCTTTGCTTCGCCCAACAGAGAGAACGGGAACAGTGTAAGCCTCACATAGTCAGGAGTGACTCCCCTAGTGATATAAGTATCACTAATCTCCAAGAAGTTCAGAATGTGTTGCTGTGGATCCTCATGTGGAGACCATAAACTGCACGTTTGCATGTAGCAGCTGGGTCATGCTCTTTCAGCTCAAAGTTCCCAGTGATTCTGGGCTTCATGATGTTAGAGGTGACATTAGCAATTCTAGGCATCGCCACCTCCTGAACCGCCCGATATTGCTTTTCTGCCTGTCCACGGGTAATTGAACAAGTGACTGAAGATTATCCGTGTCATTTACTTCTCTCAACCTCCTGTGAAATGTCCTCTCGGGTTCGGGTCAAAGCCTTGAAGTCTATCTTGGCTCCTGACCCTTCGCATTCAGTTGAAGTTCTTGAGAGCAGAGAAACTAATAATAAACATTAGACTTGATGAAATAGACAAAAAAAGTAAAAGCTAGTAAAGTAGTCAATATTCAAGTCCCGGCAACGGCGCCAAAAATTTGTTGCTCCCAAACGCACATGCAAGTACGTGTGGTCATACAAGTAATATAATGATAAGAAGAGCATCGAACCAACAAAGGCTTGTGTTAAGTACCTACTAATTTCACCAAAATTGTTATTCGGCCGAGTCAATCAGAGTTTAATAGTATGATTATAACTAAATAATGAATGTAACAATTAACTGATTAAACATGCAGAAAATGGTTGTTGAGAATTCAATAGAGATGAACATTCCAAGGTTGTGATCGATTTGCCAAACTTATTACACTCTAATTAACTCTCTCTTTCATACAATTCGCTCCAAGTTGCTAATTATTCTAGTAGTTGCTCTCGTAGCATTCTCCCGAATTACTACTCACCTATTCAAAATAGATTAATGCATATATTCCTATAAAATCAATCTATTAAGAACGCATTAAGATTACAATATTCAATTGAGCATGGTGACTAAGTATATTTTTATCCTAACCATAAATCTGCCCCCACTCAAAGTTAAGATCATGCCCTCTTTAATTCTTCTATGATTTAGACGTAGCTTTTACAAGCATAGCATATATAGTAAATAAAACCTAACTGTTGACTAGAACATTAAGAAATTAATCACAGAATTGAAGAAACAATAATATATTAGCAGGTTATAATCACGGTAAAGTCAACTTCGAATAAAAATATTCATGGCTAAATTAAAACCCCAGAACTTATGGGTTTTAGCCACTCATGATAAAGTTAAACAATATCATAAGTGTTGAATAGTTTAAAATACTAAGAAAGATGAAGAAAAACTAAGAATCCTTGCTTCCGAGTGTTCTGTGTGTATGTTTTTCTCTCAAAGTAGCATCCCCCCCCTCCAAAATAAGCTCAGACTTTTTTTTATACGAGTTGGGGGTGTGTAGGGCCGTCAAAACCTTGTCCCAAGAGAAATAGGAGAGTGTACCGTTACCCAGCGTCCAGGGTAGCTTGACGCGCTAGCCCTGGCGCTGGACTGTGCAAAAATATTTCACGACTGTAAACTACGCCCCTGGCAACGTGACGCGCTGGCATGGGCGTTGCACTGGGTGATTTTTTCGCTTTGTTCTCTTTTTGCTTCAAATCTTGCACTTTCGTCCCACATTGCCTCCGGTTGACTGCTACACATAAAAATACCACGAATTAGAATAAATCATTACATTACCCATACAAAATCCACTAAATATGAGTAAAATGTGAGGCAATATGTATATAAATATACATATTTTAAGCTGAATATCATAAAGCATTCGATAAATTTAAAGGACCAGAATTATTCAAAAGTACATTTAAAAATTACCTTAAATATTAACCCAAACATAAGGGACCATTTCTATGATCATTTTGTCACAACTTTTGAAAATGCTTTCTAGAAGCTATGTGAGGCTTTTTTTTATTTTATTATTATTTTTTTTTTTTTAAAGAAAGGTCCTTCAATGTAGTTTTATGAAAAGGTTTCATTTAGGAAACTCTGAAAAAGGAGCAAAATGTTAAGTACCAAGTTAACAGAAAAGTTTTCATCCCAGTTATTAGAAATGTCATCTAGTTTCCATTTTTATTGTTGATTGTTTGTCTTATTCAGAAGAATGTACGTATGTAATTTTTAAGGTATACTATTGCCTGATTCTCGAAAACTTAAAATTCTATCTGAAGAGATTCATTTTCATGTTCTTGTTAATTTGTTTTCAAATCAAAATAAATTCTTTAGACAAGGTTTCTGAACCATAAATGTCACGACCTAATTTTCCTATAGGCCGTGATGGCGTCCAGCGTCGCCGCTAGGCAAGCCTACGGTGAACTAGCCATGTATCTATTCTTTTTAACAATTTTAAAATGATTGATTTTTAATTATTAAACAAGTGAGACGTGAGAAATTTAATAGAATAAAGTTTAAGCAATTATAAGAACAAGTGTAGTGAAATAATACTCAATATCATCAAATGTCAACTAGTAATATTCCAAGACATGGTGTCACAAGTGTATGAGCTACTAGTCAAATATACAAAACACTAAATACTGTCTAAAATAAAGTAGACAGAAAGTAAATACAAAAGAGAGATTTCGAGTGCTGCAGAACGGACTCGGAAGGCAGATCACCACTAAGTCTCGGAGTATCAGGAGTGTGTGCCGGGATAACTACCATATGCACCTGCCTCAGATCCTGCATGGTTAGTGCAGAAGTGTAGCGTGAGTACATAAATAACTTGTACCAGCAAGTATCCAGTATAACCTCGAAGAAGTAGTGACGAGCGGTCGATATCGATACTTTCTATGGCCAACAAATACAACAACAACAACAACCACAACAACCTAGTAAAATCCCACTAGGTTATACTGGATACCCAGTAAAATCCAACAAATGAAATACAGAAATTCTAAATAAGCATGAATTACGTAAACAATAATAATAACTCAATAACAAGCAGTAAAATAATTCTTCGACTAAAAGTGACTTCCAAATCAGTTTCTGCAATTAAATAATAATAACTTCTCAAGCCATAGCATAATATCAAGGGGAGTTAAGCTCCAAGTATTATCATGCACGGTTACCGAGGTCGTACTGTGACGACCCAAAGGGTCATCACTTGTTTCCTTACTCATTCTGTGCTTCTGAGGCCTTGAAAATCTCATTTCGGGTTGCCTCGATATGCGTGCGCAGTCCGGGCGCGTAGCCGGAAAGCTTAAATATGAATTCTGTGAGAAAAATGCTAAATTTTAATATTAAATTGATTAAATTTGACTTCGGTCAACATTTTGGGCAAGCGGACCCGGACCCGTGATTTGACGGTCCCGGAGGGTCCGTAGAAAAATATGGGACTTGGACGTATGCCCGGAATCGAATTCCGAGGTCCCAAGCCCGAGAAATGAATTTCTGTGTGAAATTGTTTTCTGGAAATAATTAAGGAAAATGGAAATGAAATTTGATTAAAAGACTATGGTATCGGGCCCGTATTTTGGTTCCGGTGCCTGGCACGGGTCTTATATGTGGTTTAGGCACTTTCTGTAAAGTTTGGTTGAAAACGGACGTCGTTTGACGTGTTTCGGACTTAAAACTCTAAATTTGAAAGTTGATGAAATTTGAAGAAAAACTAGTGATTCTGAGGTTTGATTCATTATTTTGATGTTATTTTGGCGATTTGATCGCACGGATAAGTCCGTAGGATGTTTGTGAGGTTGTGTGTATGTTTGGTTTGGAGTCCCGAGGGCTCGGGTGAGTTTTGGATAGGCCACAGATTGCATTTTGAACTTAATAAAAATCTGGTGCATCAGACCTGCAATTTTCGCATTTGCGAAGCAGGCCTCGCATTTGCGAGCTCGCAAATGCGAGCCTGGCATCGCAAATGCGAGGAAGGGAATAGTTTATCTAGGTCGCAAATGCGGACGACTTGTTCGCAAATGCGAAGTGTGAGCCAGTCGCAAATGCGACCATCAAGCTCGCAAATGCGATGTCTGGGCCATCGCAAATGCGATACAATTGTCGCAAATGCGAAGCCCCTATTTTTGCCTAGTGTTCGCAAATGCGAACTATGGTTCGCAATTCCCACATTTGGTCGGGGTTCGCAATTGTGAATCCCAGTTCGCAATTCCCATATCTGCAGCCCAGCAATTTTCATACTTAGTCGAATTTTAGGCCATTTTTCACCCCACTTTCAAAATACAACTCCTTAAGCGATTTTTCAAGAACAAGTTTCATTCCAAATCACTTGTAAGTCAATTTTTACTCAATTCTATCAATCCTTAACATCATTTAACATGTTTCAACTTAAAATCAAAGATTTTCATGGGTGAAATTGGGGGTTTTGGGTAGAACCTAGGTTTTCTAAAAAATTGGGGATTTGGACCTCAATTTGAGGTTCGATTTTAAAAAAAATACATATTTGAGTTCGTGGGGGAATGGGTAACCGGGTTTTGGTTCGAACCTCGGGTTTTGACCACGTGGGCCCGGGGGCGATTTCGGAATTTTTGGGAAAAACTTTGGGAAATTAATTTTTATGCATTCAAATTGATTCATTTAGTGTTTAATAATGTAATTGAGTAATTTGTGGCTACATTCGAGCGGATTGGAGGTGGAATTACGGGGTAAAGCCATAGTTGAGGCTTGAGTTGAGTTCAAGGCATCGAGGTAAGTGTTTGGTTTAACCCTAGCTTGAGGGAATAGGAGTCGAGTCTTAATTGTAACTTGTTAATTGTCGAGTACGATGTATAGGCATGGTGACGAGTATCTATACATTGGTGTCTAGCATGACCGTGAGTCCTTATTTTGCGAATGGTTTGGTTGTTGTTATGCGAGATGCTAAATTGATGACTTCTATATGTTGTAAAGATCTTGTGAAAGAAATTGTGATCTTTGAACTTCGTGGAGCATTGGCTCAGGTTGAGATACAAATTGTGAAGGTATATGAGACAAGTAACTCATTGGAGCATTGGCTCAAGTGATAACGTGAACTATGAGATGAAAGTGAAAAAAAGTGAAGAGTTAATGATTTATTCCCTTGCCGGGACGTTGTTGGTTATTGATGTTGTACCCTTGCCGGGTTTTTAATTGTTTGTTTGTGTACCCTTGTTGTGATGTTCATTATTGTTTTATTATTCCCTTGCCCTCGTTTGTGATTGTTGATTGGGTGAGGAAGAGTGTTAAAGCACGAAGGGTGATGCTGTGCATTGTTTGTTTCTCGTGAGGAAAGAGTGTAAAGCACGAAGGGTGATGCCGTGCATTGTTGGCTTATTGTGAGGAAAAGAGAGTAAAGCACGAAGGGTGATGCCGTGCCGCACGATGTACCATTCCGTGCCGATTCTATTGAATATTTGTGAGGAAAGAGAGTAAAAGCACGAAGGGTGATGCCGTACACATTTTATTATATCATTGCTTGGTGAGGATGAGAGTAAAAGCACGAAGGGTGATGCCGTGCACATTTTATTATATCATTGCTTGGTGAGGATGAGAGTAAAAGCACAAAGGGTGATGCCGTGCACTTGTTGCTTTCTGTCTCATTATTAATGTCTAAGTTGTGTTAATTCCTTCGTTGCTGAACGACTTTTACTTGAAATTGTTATTTTCCCTTAGCATGATCCCCCCTTCCCATATTGATTTCTTGTCTCCGTATTTCGATTCCACTGTATATGTATATATAACTGCACAGGTTTATGTGGTGTCCGGTCTAGCCTCGTCACTACTTCGTCGGGGTTAGGCTAGACACTTACCAGCACATGGGGTCTGTTGTGCTGATACTACACTCTGTGCTATTTTGCACAGGTCTAGGTTTCGAGCAGCAGCAGCAGTAGTGTGAGAGCAGGCTTCACTTCAGCGAGACCCGAGGTAGCCTTGCAGGCGTTCGCAGGCCTGGCGTCTCCTCTATCCTTTATTTTCATCTGTTATCTCGTTGTAATCGAGACAAACAACTTATATTCTCTTTCAGACGTTTGTATGTAGTATTCTTAGCAGTTCGTGAGTACAGTGACACCAGTCTTGGGTAGAGGATTTGGTTGAACTTTTCGCATTTCTATTCAGTTTTTATAAAATGTTAAGACTTCTGCCTATTATTGAATTTCGTTGCTTTTGTATTATTGTTGTAAATTGTTAAAATGGACTAGATTATTAATGGTCAAATAATTAAATTTGGCTTGCCTAGCTCCCGTTAGTAGGCGCCATCACGGCTCCCGAGGGTGGAAAATTCGGGTCGTGACAAGTTGGTATCCGAGCTCTAGGTTACATAGGTCTCACAACTCACGGACAAGCTTAGTAGAGTCTGAGGGATCGGTACGGAGACGTCTGTAGTTATCCCCCAGAGGCTACCGAGTTAGGAAAAGTTTCACATTTGTTCTTTCTTGTCGTGCGGTTTGGTTTCTCAATGCTAATTGAATTTCTACTATGTTCTTTCGCAGATGGCGAGAACACGTGCTTCTTCATCTTTCGATCAGCAGTCCGAGCCCCAGACAGCTCCCGCTAGGGGCAGAGGGCGAGGCCGAGGCCATGCTAGAGGCCGAGGTAGGGGCAGAGCTCAGCCCCGAGCAGCAGCACCAGTGGCGGAGCCTTAGGTTGACTTTGACGAGGAGGTTCCGGCCCCAGCCCCAGCAGTTCCGGTGGTCCCAACTCAGGTCCTAGAGGGGTTTATTGCTACCCCAGTTCTTGAGGATGCTCTAGTCCGATTGGTGGGCCTCATGGAGAGCGTCACCCGAGCAGGTTTGCTTCCTGTAGCACCAGCCGTCTCTCAGGCTGGAGGAGGGGCCCAGACTCCTGCTACTCGTACTCCGGAGCAGGGAGTTCCCCCGATTCAGACTCCAGCAGTTCAGCCAGTTGGAGCAGCTCTCTACCGAGGATCCTCAGGATTATTTGGATAGTTGCCACGAGGTTCTTCGGAACATGGGTATTGTTGAGTCCAATGGAGTGGACTTTGCTGCATTTCGCCTATCTGGATCCGCCAAGACTTGGTGGAGGGATTTCTGTTTAGCTAGACCAGCAGGGTCTCCAGCCTTGACCTGGGAGCATTTCACGCATACATTTCTGGAGAAGTTTCTCCCTGTCACACAGCGTAAGGCCTATCGGAGGCAGTTTGAGCGTCTCCATCAGGGATCCATGTCAGTCACCCAGTACAAGACCAGGTTTATTGAGTTGGCTCGCCATGCTATTGTCATACTCCCCACTGAGAGGGAGAGAGTGAGATGGTTTATTGATGGACTCATTCAGCCTATTCGTCTCCAGATGGCTAGAGAGGCGGGGAGTGACATCACTTTTCAGGAGGCGGCCAATGTGGCCCGGAGGATCGAGATGGTATTGCCACAGGGGGTGGTCATAGAGCAGACAAGAGACCCCGTCAGTCAGGCCGATTCAGTGGTGCCTCATCTGGAGGCAGAGATTCTTATGATAGGGGTCAGCCTTCTAGGCCTTTCCAGTCAGCCCTCCAGGTTTCTCAGGGTGCCCCAAGTGATCGTGGTTTCCGTGGGCATTATTCTGATCAGCAGCCATTCAGTGCACCGCCAGCTCCTATCAGTGCGTCGCCGCTTCAGAGTTTTTGTGGTGGTCATTCAGGTCGACAGGGCCAGCAGACTCAGCAGCCGAGGACTTGTTACACTTGTGGTGACACGGGTCATATTGCCAGATTTTGCCCTCGAGCACCGAGCAGTTCTCAGCACCAGGGTTCTCGTGCCATGATTCAGGCACCAGCTGCCCCACAGCCCGCCCAGCTAGCTAGAGGTGGGGGTAGAGGTGCCATAGGTGGAGGTAGAGGTCATAGAGGTGGAGCTCAGACCGCCAGAGGTGGAGGCCAGCCAGCAGCAGGCCGTCCCAAAGAGGTAGATCAGAGTGGTGGGGCCCAGCCCCGATGTTATGCTCTTCAGGCTAGGCCCGAGGCAAAGGCTTCAGATGCAGTCATTACAGGTACGGTTCTGGTTTGTGATAGAGATGCTTCAGTGTTGTTTGATTCGGGGTCTATGTATTCGTATGTGTCATCCTAGTTTGCCCCATATTTGATCATGCCTAGTGATGCATTCGGTATTCCTGTTTATGTGTCTACGCCGGTGGGTGATTCTATCGTGGTTGATCTAGTCCATCGCTCTTGTGTTGTGGTGATTGGGGGTCTGGAGACTCGTGTAGATCTGTTGCTTTTAGATATGGTCGAGTTTGATATTATATTGGGGATGGACTGGTTATCACCCTATCACGCTATCTTGGACTGCCATGCCAAGACTGTGACCTTAGCTTTACCGGGTATGCCTCGCTTAGAGTGGAGAGGGACTCCAGGTCATTCTACCCGCAGTGTCATATCATATGTGAAGGCTCGGCGTATGGTCGAGAAGGGGTGTTTGGCTTATCTAGCTTATGTTCGGGACTCCAGTGCTGAGGTCCCCTCTATTGATTCTGTGCCCATTGTTTGTGAGTTCCCCGATGTTTTTCCCTCAGACCTGCCGGGTATGCCACCCGACAGGGATATAGATTTCTGCATCGATCTGGTTTCGGGCACTCAGCCCATTTCTATTTCGCCATATCGTATGGCCTCGCCGGAGTTGAAGGAGTTAAAAGAACAGTTGCAGGATTTGCTTGAGAAGGGTTTCATTAGACCCAGTGTCTCTCCTTGGGGTGCGCCGGTGTTATTTGTCAAGAAGAAGGATGGGTCAATGAGAATGTGTATTGATTACCGGCAATTGAACAAAGTAATGGTCAAGAATAAGTATCCACTGCCGAGGATTGATGATTTGTTCGACCAGCTTCAGGGTGCCAGGGTATTTTCCAAGATTGACTTGCGATCTGGTTACCATCAGTTGAGGATTAGGGCATCCGATGTCCCTAAGACAACATTCCGCACTCGGTATGGGCATTGTGAGTTCTTGGTTATGTCATTTGGGTTGACAAATGCCCCAGCAGCTTTCATGGACTTGATGAACCGAGTGTTCAGGCCTTATTTGGATTCATTCGTGATAGTGTTCATTGATGATATATTGACATACTCCCGCAGCCAGGAGGAGCACGAGCAGCACCTTAGAGTGATTCTTCAGACTTTGAGGGATAGTCAGTTATATGCGAAGTTCTCGAAGTGTGAATTCTGGTTGGGTTCAGTTGCATTTCTGGGNAGAGGTCGGGGGGTAGAGGTGGCCATAGGGTGGAGGGTAGAGGGTCATAGAGGTGGAGCTCAGACCGCCAGAGGTAGAGGCCAGCCAGCAGCAGGCCGTCCCAAAGAGGTAGATCAGAGTGGTGGGGCCCAGCCCCGATGTTATGCTCTTCAGGCTAGGCCCGAGGCAGAGGCTTCAGATGCAGTCATTACAGGTATGGTTCTGGTTTGTGATAGAGATGCTTCAGTGTTTTTGATCTGGGGTCTACGTATTTGTACGTGTCATCCTATTTTGCCCCGTATTTGATCATGCCTAGTGATGCATTGGGTATTCCTGTTTATGTGTCTACGCCGGTGGGTGATTCCATCGTGGTTGATCGAGTTCATCGCTCTTGTGTTGTGGTGATTGGGGGTCTGGAGACTCGTGTAGATCTGTTGCTTTTAGATATGGTCGACTTTGATATTATATTGGGGATGGACTGGTTATCACCCTATCACGCTATCTTGGACTGCCATGCCAAGACTGTGACCTTAGCTTTACCGGGTATGCCTCGCTTAGAGTGGAGAGGGACTCCATGTCATTCTACCCGCAGTGTCATATCGTATGTGAAGGCTCGACGTATGGTCGAGAAGGGATGTTTGGCTTATCTAGCTTATGTTCGGGACTCCTGTGCTGAGGTCCCCTCTATTGATTCTGTGCCCGTTGTTTGTGAGTTCCCCGATGTTTTCCCTTCAGACCTACCGATTATGCCACCCGACAGGGATATTGATTTTTGCATCGATCTGGTTCCGGCACTCAGCCCATTTCTATTCCGCCATATCGTATGGCCCCGCCGGAGTTGAAGGAGTTAAAAGAACAGTTGCAGGATTTGCTTGAGAAGGGTTTCATTAGAGGAGGTGGTTGGAGTTGTTGAAGGATTATGACATCACCATTCTATATCATCCGGGGAAGGCCAATGTGGTGGCCAATGCATTGAGTAGGAAGTCAGCCAGTATGGGCAATCTTGCTTATATTCCGGTCGGTGAGAGGCCGCTTGCTTTGGATGTTCAGGCTTTAGCCAATCAGTTCGTGAGGCTGGATGTTTCTGAGCCCAGTCGTGTGTTAGCTTACACGGTCGCTCGTTCTTCATTATTCGAGTGTATCCGTGATCGGCAGTTTGATGATCCCCATTTGTGTGTCCTTAGAGACACGGTGCAGCGAGGAGGTGCCAAGCAGGTTACCTTAGATGCGGATGGAATTTTGAGATTGCAGGGGCGAGTTTGTGTGCCCAATGTGGATGGGCTTCGAGAGTTGATTTTAGAGGAGGCCCATAGCTCTAGGTACTCTATTCATCCGGGCGCCACGAAGATGTATCAGGATTTGCGGCAGCATTATTGGTGGCGTAGAATGAAGAAGGATATCGTAGCATATGTGGCTCGTTGTTTGAATTGTCAGCAGGTTAAATATGAATCAGAGTCCTGGTGGTTTATTTTAGAGGATTGAGCTTCCCGAGTGGAAGTGGGAGCGGGTTACTATGGATTTTGTTACTGGGCTTCCGTTGACTCGGAAGAAGTTCGATGCAGTTTGGGTCATTGTGGATAGGCTGACCAAGTCAGCGCATTTCATTCCTGTGGCAGTCTCCTATTCATCCGAGAGATTAGCTGAGATTTATATCCGGGAGATTGTTCGCCTTCATGGTGTGCCAGCATCTATCATTTCGGACCGGGGTACGCAGTTTACCTCGCGCTTCTGGAGAGCAGTTCAGCGAGAGTTGGGCACACGGGTCGAGTTGAGCACAACATTTCATCCCCAGACGGACGGGCAGTCCGAGCGGACTATTCAGATTTTGGAGGATATGCTCTGGGCTTGTGTTATTGACTTTGGAGGTTCGTGGGATCAGTTCTTGCCTTTAGCGGAGTTTGCCTACAACAACAGCTACCAGTCGAGCATCCAGATGGCTCCTTATGAGGCTTTATATGGTAGGCGGTGTCGGTCTCCGGTTGGATGGTTTGAGCCGAGAGAGGCTCGGTTTTTGGGTACAGATTTGGTTCAGGAGACCTTGGACAAGGTCAAGATCATTCAGGATAGGCTTCGTTCAGCTCAGTCTAGGCAAAAGAGTTATGCAGACCGCAAGGTTCGAGATGTGGCATTTATGGTTGGTGAGCGGGTATTGCTCCGAGTGTCGCCTATGAAGGGCGTGATGAGATTTGGGAAAAAGGGCAAGCTTAGCCCAAGGTTCATTGGTCCGTTTGAGATTCTTGATCGAGTGGGAGAGGTGGCTTATAGACTTGCATTGCCGCCTAGCTTATCAGCCGTGCATCCAGTTTTTCATGTATCCATGCTTCGGAGGTATCACGGCGATCTAGCCCACGTGTTAGATTTCAGCACTGTCCAGTTGGACAAGGATTTGTCTTATGAGGAGGAGCCGGTAGCTATTCTAGACCGGCAGGTTCGTCAGTTGAGATCCAAGAGTTTTCCTTTTGTGCGTGTTCAATGGAGAGGTCAGCCCCCTGAGGCATCGACCTGGGAGTCCGAGTCCGATATGCGGAGCCGTTATCCTCATCTTTTCCCCGACTCAGGTACTTCTTTCTTTTGTCCGTTCGAGGTCGAACGGTTGTTTTAGAGGTGGAGAATGTGACGACCCAAAGGGTCATCACTTGTTTCCTTACTCATTTTGTGCTTCTGAGGCCTTGAAAATCTCATTTGGGGTTGCCTCGATTTGCGTGGCAGTCCTGGCGCGTAGCCGGAAAGCTTAAATATGAATTCTGTGTGAAAAATGCTAAATTTTGATATTAAATTGGATAAGTTTGACTTCGGTCAACATTTTGGGTAAACGGACCCGTACCCGTGATTTGACGGTCCCGGAGGGTCTGTAGGAAAATATGGGACTTGGGCGTATGCCCGGAATCGAATCTCGAGGTCCCAAGCCCGAGAAATGAATTTTTGTGTGAAATTGTTTTCTGGAAATGATTAAGGAAAATGAAAATGAAATTTGATTAAAAGACTATGGAATCGGGCTCGTATTTTGGTTGCGGCGCCCGGTACAAGTCTTATATATGGTTTAAGCGCTTTCTGTAAAGTTTGGTTAAAAACGGACGTCGTTTGACGTGTTTCGAACTTAAAATGGAAAATTGATGTTTTATGAAAAATTGGAAGAAATCATGAGTTTTGAGGCTTGATCCGATGTATATGATATTATTTTGGCGATTTGATCGCACGAATAAGTCCGTAAGATGTTTTTGAGGTTGTGTGTATGTTTGTTTGGAGCCCCGAGGGCTCGGGTGAGTTTTGGATAGGTGTCGAGTTGCATTTTGACCTTAGAAATCTCAGAAATTGCTGCTGGTATGAACAGGCATGCAGGCTTCGCAATTGCGAAGCCTGGTTCGCAAATGCGAACTCGCAAATGCGAAGGCTGGTTCGCAAATGCGAACCCAGCCCAGGCCTGCCTTGGCTTGCAAATGCGAGGTCCTCCTTCGCAATTGCGAAGTGTGCCCAGATGGCTGGAGGTCGCAAATGCGACTAATTGTTCGCAAATGCGAACAAGCCCAGATTTTCTAGAGTTCGCAAATGCGAATTTCCTTTCGCATTTCCCAAGCCTGCATTTGCGAACCCAGTTCGCAATTCCCATATCTGCAGCCCAGCAATTTTCATACTTAGTCGAATTTTAGGCCATTTTTCACCCCACTTTCAAAATACAACTCCTTAGGCGATTTTTCAAGAACAAGTTTCATCCCAAATCATTTGTAAGTCGATTTTTACTTAATTCTTTCACTCATTAACATCATTTAACATGTTTTTCACTTAGAATCAATGATTTTCATGGGTGAAATTGGGGGTTTTGGGTAGAACCTAGGTTTTTCAAAAATTGGGAATTTGGACCTCAATTTGAGGTCCGATTTCAAAACAAATTACATATTTGAGTTCGTGGGGGAATGGGTAACCGGGTTTTGGTTCGAACTTCGGGTTTTGATCACGTGGGCCCGGGGGCAATTTTGGAATTTTTGGGAAAACTTTGGAAAATTCATTTTTATGCATTCAAATTGATTCATTTAGTGTTTATTAAAGTAATTAAGTGACTTGTGACTAGATTCGAGCGGATTGGAGATGGAATCATGGGGTAAAGCTATAGTTGAGGCTTGAGTTGAGTTCAAAGCATCAAGGTAAGTGTTTGGTTTAACCCTAACTTGAGGGAATAGGAGTTGAGTCTTAATCGTAACTTGTCAATTGTCGAGTACGATGTATAGGCATGGTGACGAGTATCTATACATTGGTGTCTAGCATGACCGTGAGTCCTTATTTTGCGAATAGTTTGGTTGTTGTTATGCCTTCCATGCTAAATTGATGATTTCTATATGTTGTAGAGATCTTGTGAAAGAAATTGTGATCTTGAACTTCGTGGAGCATTGGCTCGGGTTGAAATACAAATTATGAAGGTATATGAGATAAGTAACTCATTGGAGCATTGGCTCAAGTGATAACGTGAACTATGAGATGAAAGTGAAAGAAAGTGAAAGAAAGTGAAAAGTTAATGATTTATTCCCTTGCCGGGACGTTGAGATTATTGATGGTGTAGCCTTGCCGGGATTTAATTGTTTAATTGCGTTCCCTTGCCGGGATTTCTTTTATTATTTTGTTCGTTCCCTTGCCCCCTTGTTTGTGATTGTTGTTTGGGTGAGGAAGAGTGTTAAAGCACGAAGGGTGATGCCGTGCATTGTTTCTTTATTGTGAGGAAAGAGTGTAAAGCACGAAAGGTGATGCCGTGCATTATTTGCTTATTGTGAGGAAAGAGTGTAAAGCACGAAGGGTGATGCCGTGCCGCACGATGTACCATTCTGTGCCAATTCTATTGAATATTTGTGAGGAAAGAGAGTAAAAGCACGAAGGGTGATGTCGTGCACATTTTATTATATCAATTCTTGGTGAGGATGAGAGTAAAAGCACGAAGGGTGATGTCGTGCTCATTTTATTATATCATTGCTTGGTGAGGATGAGAGTAAAAGCACGAAGGGTGATGTCGTGCACTTGTTGCTTTCTGTATCTTTATTAATGTCTGAGTTGTGTTAATTTCTTCGTTGCTGGACGACTTTTACTTGAAATTGTTATTTTCCCTTAGCATGCTCCCCCCTTCCCATATTGATTTCTTGTCTCCGTATTTCGATTCCACTGTATATGTATATATAACTGCACAGGTTTATGTAGTAGTCCGGTCTAGCCTCGTCACTACTTCGCCCGGGTTAGGGTAGACACTTACCAGCACATGGGGTCGGTTATGCTGATACTACACTCTGTGCTATTTTGCACAGGTCTAGGTTTCGAGCAGCAGCAGCAGTAGTGTGAGAGCAGGCTTCACTTCAGCGAAACCCGAGGTAGCCTTGCAGGCGTCCGCAGGCCCGGCGTCTCCTCTATCCTTTATTTTCATCTGTTATCTCATTGTAATCGAGAAAAACAGCTTATATTCTCTTTCAGACGTTTGTATGTAGTATTCTTAGCAGTTCGTGAGTACAGTGACACCAGTCTTGGGTAGAGGATTTGGTTGAACTTTTCGCATTTCTATTCAGTTTTTATAAAATGTTATGACTTCCGCTTATTATTGAATTTTGTTGCTTTTGTATTATTGTCGTAAATTGTTAAAATGGACTAGATTATTAATGGTCAAATAATTAAATTTGGCTTGCCTAGCTCCCATTAGTAGGCGCCATCACGGCTCCCGAGGGTGGAAAATCCGGGTCGTGACAGTCTTTTGATCAATTGTTGTACTCGTTAGTGACAATGATGATGAGAAGGCAATGGCATGTGTTTCAAATAGTGATGGTGTAGGCAGGAATTTTAACATTTCCTAAGTAGATAAAAGAAAGATTATAGAGGAATTCTCTACTTCATTTTTCAAGAAGAAAAGAAGTTTAATTGATAGTGACAAGGTTGATGGTGATGGAATGTTTACCATTGGTCGTGGCAGTTCCCATAAAACGGGGATCATAAGACTCTATGATGACAAAGATCATAGGAAGTTTTGTTCTCAACTTTCTTCCAAGTCTGATCCGTACAAGCTTTATGGGATATTGGTGATATTTCTTCGGATTCAGACAATGATTTGACTGACAAAAGTATGGAAATGCTAATCAAAAGAATTAAAGCTAAAACGTTTTTCTTGGTAGAGAAGATGTTGAAAAACATTTTATCTTTAATTCTTTTTATTAGCATTTCCGTACTTTTGTTAGTCAAATCATTGTCTGAATCCGAAGAAATATCACCAATATCCCATTAAGCTTGTACGGATCAGACTTGGAAGAAAGTTGAGAACAAAACTTCCTATAATCTTTGTCATCATAGAGTCTTATGATCCCCTTTTTATGGGAACTGCCATGACCAACGGAAAACATTCCATCACCATCAACCTTGTCACTCCCAATTAAACTCCTTTTCCTCTTGAAAAATGAAGTATAGAATTCCTCTATTACCTCTTCTTTTATCTACTTAGGAAATATTAAACTCCTACCTACACCATAACTATTTGAAACACATGTTCTTGCTTTCTCATCATCGTTGTCGCTAATGAGAAGAACAATTAAAGGCACACTCTGCCAGGTACTGTGTCTTAGTTATTCTTGGTGGAAGTTCCATTGCATGTCTAATAAAGTCATCAACCCCTTCTACAAAATCCTCCCGCAATCTAAAATTCCAATACATAAACCAAAATTTTAATTCATATCCTAAAGGTTCAACTCATATCCAAAAAAAACTCAATTTATAACCTAAAATTCCAATTCATATCCTAAAGGTTCAGTCATATCCACAAAAGTTCAAGTCATATCCTAAAATTTCAATTTATAAACTAAAATTCCAATACATAAACCAAAATGTCAATTCATAAACTAAAAGTCCAATTCATATCCTAAAGGTTCAACTCATATCCACAAAAGTTCAAGTCATATCCTGAAATTTCAATTTGTAATCTAAAATTCCAATACATAAACCAAAATTTAAATTCATATCCTAAAGGTTCAACTCATATCCCAAAAGTTCAACTCATATCCACAAAAGTTCAAGTCATATCCTGAAATTTTAATTTATAATCTAAAGTTCCAATACATAAACCAAAATTTCAATTCATATCCTAAAGGTTCAAGTCATATCCTAAAATTTCAAGTCATATCCTAAAATTCCAATTCATAAACTAAAATTCCAATTCATATCCTAAAGGTTCAACTCATATCCACAAAAGTTCAAGTCATATCCTAAAATTTCAATTTATAAACTAAAATTCCAATACATAAACCAAAATCTCAATTCATAAACTAAAGGTCCAATTCATATCCTAAAGGTTCAACTCATATCCTAAAATTTCAATTTATATACTAAAATTCCAATACATAAACCAAAATCTCAATTCATAAACTAAAAGTCCAATTCATATCCTAAAGGTTCAACTCATATCCACAAAAGTTCAAGTCATATCCTGAAATTTCAATTTATAATCTAAAATTCCAATACATAAACCAAAATTTCAATTGATATCCTAAAGGTTCAACTCATATCCACAAAAGTTCAAGTCATATCCTGAAATTTCAATTTATAATCTATCCTAAAANTATCCACTGCCGAGGATTGATGATTTGTTCGACCAGCTTCAGGGTGCCAGGGTATTTTCCAAGATTGACTTGCGATCTGGTTACCATCAGTTGAGGATTAGGGCATCCGATGTCCCTAAGACAACATTCCGCACTCGGTATGGGCATTGTGAGTTCTTGGTTATGTCATTTGGGTTGACAAATGTCCCAGCAGCTTTCATGGACTTGATGAACCGAGTGTTCAGGCCTTATTTGGATTCATTCGTGATAGTGTTCATTGATGATATATTGATATATTCCCGCAGCCAGGAGGAGCACGAGCAGCACCTTAGAGTGATTCTTCAGACTTTGAGGGATAGTCAGTTATATGCGAAGTTCTCGAAGTGTGAATTCTGGTTGGGTTCAGTTGCATTTCTGGGTCATGTTGTATCAGCTGAGGGTATTCAGGTGGACCCAAAGAAGATAGAGGCAGTCAAGAACTGGTCTAGACCAGCATCAGCTATAGAGATTCGGAGTTTCTTGGGGTTGGCAAGCTACTACAAACGGTTTGTGGAGGGATTTTCATCTATTGCAGCCCCGATGACCAGATTGACCTAGAAGGGTGCCCAGTTCAGATGGTCGGGTGAGTGTGAGGTGAGCTTTCAGAAGCTCAAGACAGCTCTGACTACGGCATCGGTGTTGGTTTTGCCCACAGGCTCAGGGCCCTATACAGTTTATGTGATGCTTCCCGTGTTGGGCTTGGAGCAGTGTTGATGCAGGACGGCAAGGTCATTGCCTATGCTTCGAGACAGTTGAAGATTCATGAGAAGAACTATCCAGTGCATGATCTAGAGTTGGCAGCCATAGTCCACGCATTGAAGATTTGGAGGCATTATTTGTATGGCGTGGCGTGTTAGGTGTTCACTGATCACAAGAGTCTTCAGTACTTGTTCAAGCAGAAGGAGTTGAATTTGAGGCAGAGGAGGTGGTTGGAGTTGTTGAAGGATTATGATGTCACCATTCTTTATCATCCGGGGATGGCCAATGTGGTGGCCGATGCTTTGAGTAGGAAGTCGGCCAGTATGGGCAGCCTTGCTTATATTCCGGTCAGTCAGAGGCCGCTTGCTTTGGATGTTCAGGCTTTGGCCAATCGATTTGTGAGGCTGGATGTTTCTGAGCCCAATCGTGTGTTAGCTTGCACGATCGCTCGTTCTTCATTATTGGAGCGTATCCGTGATCGGTAGTTTGATGATCCTCATTTGTGTGTCCTTAGAGACACGGTGCAGTGAGGAGGTGCCAAGCAGGTTACCTTAGATGCGGATGGAGTTTTGAGATTGCAGGGGCGAGTTTGTGTGCCCAATGTGGATGGGCTTCGAGAGTTGATTTTGGAGGAGGCCCATAGCTCCAGGTACTCTATTCATCCGGGCATCGCGAAGATGTATCAGGATTTGCGGCAGCATTATTGGTGGCGTAGAATGAAGAAGGATATCGTAGCATATGTGGCTCGTTGTTTGAATTGTCAGCAGGTTAAATACGAGCATCAGAGGCCTGGTAGTTTATTTCAGAGGATTGAGCTTCCCGAGTGGAAGTGGGAGCGGATTACTATGGATTTTGTTACTGGACTTCCGTTGACTCGGAAGAAGTTCGACGCAGTTTGGGTTATTGTTTTTAGGCTGACCAAGTCAGCACATTTCATTCCTGTGGCAGTCTCCTATTCTTCTGAGAGATTAGCTGAGATTTATATCCGGGAGATTGTTCGCCTTCATGGTATGCCGGCATCTATCATTTCGGACCGGGGTACACAGTTTACCTCGCGCTTCTGGAGAGCAGTTTAGCGAGAGTTGGGCATACGGGTCGAGTTGATCACAACATTTCATCCCCAGACGGACGGCCAGTCCGAGCGGACTGTTCAGATTTTAGAGGATATGCTCCGAGATTGTGTTATTGACTTTGGAGGTTCGTGGGATCAGTTCTTGCCTTTAGTGGAGTTTGCCTACAACAACAGCTACCAGTCGAGCATCCAGATGGCTCCTTATGAGGCTTTATATGGTAGGCGGTGTCGGTCTCCGGTTGGATGGTTTGAGCCGGAGAGGCTCGGTTGTTGGGTACAGATTTGGTTCAGGAGGCCTTGGACAAGGTCAAGATCATTCAGGATAGGCTTCGTTTAGCTCAGTCTAGGCAAAAAAGCTATGCAGATCGTAAGGTTCGAGATGTAGCTTTTATGGTTGGTGAGCGGGTATTGCTCCGCGTGTCGCCTATGAAGGGCATGATGAGATTTGGGAAGAAGGGCAAGCTTAGCCCAAGGTTCATTGGTCCGTTCGAGATTCTTGATCGAGTGGGAGAGGTGGCTTATAGACTTGCATTGCCGCCTAGCTTATCAGCCGTACATCTACTTTTTCATGTATCCATGCTTCGGAGGTGTCACGACGATCCAGCCCACGTGTTAGACTTCAGTACTGTCCAGTTGGACAAGGACTTGTCTTATGAGGAGGAGCCGGTAGCTATTCTGGACCGGCAGGTTCGTCAGTTGAGATCCAAGAGTTTTCCTTCTGTTCGTGTTTAGTGGAGAGGTCAGCCTCCTGAGGCATCGACCTGGGAGTCCGAGTCCGATATGCGGAGCCGTTATCCTCATCTTTTCCCCGACTCAGGTACTTCTTTCTTCTGTCCATTCGAGGACGAACGATTGTTTTAGAGGTGGAGAATGTGACGACCCAAAGGGTCATCACTTGTTTCCTTACTCATTCTGTGCTTCTGAGGCCTCGAAAACATCATTTGGGGTTGCCTCAATATGCGTGCGCAGTCCGGGCGCGTAGCCGGAAGCTTAAATATAAATTCTGTGAGAAAAATGCTAAATTTTGATATTAAATTGATTAAATTTGACTTCGGTCAACATTTTGGGCAAACGGACCCGGACCCGTGATTTGACGGTCCCGGAGGGTCCGTAGGAAAATATGGGACTTGGGCGTATGCCCGGAATCGAATTTCGAGGTCCCAAGCCCGAGAAATGAATTTCTGTGTGAAATTGTTTTCTGGAAATAATTAAGGAAACTGGAAATGAAATTTGATTAAAAGACTATGGTATCGGTCCCGTATTTTGGTTCCGGCACCTAGCACAAGTCTTATATGTGGTTTAAGCACTTTCTGTAAAGTTTGGTTGAAAACGAACGTCGTTTGACGTGTTTCGGACTTAAAACTCTAAATTTGAAAGTTGATGAAATTTGAAGAAAAACTAGTGATTTTGAGGTTTGATTCATTATTTTGATGTTATTTTGGCGATTTGATCGCACGGATAAGTCCGTAGGATGTTTTTGAGGTTGTGTATATGTTTGGTTTGGAGCCCCGAGGGCTCGGGTGAGTTTTGGATAGGCCACGGATTGCATTTTGAACTTAATAAAAATCTGGTGCATCAGACCTGCAATTTTCGCATTTGCGAAGCAAGCCTCGCAAATGCGAGGAAGGGAAGAGTTTATCTGGGTCGCAAATGCGGACGACTTGTTCGCAAATGCGAAGTGTGAGCCAGTCGCAAATGCGACCATCAAGCTCGCAAATGCGATGTCTGGGCCATCGCAAATGCGATACAATTGTCGCAAATGCGAAGCCCCTGTTTTTGCCTAGTGTTCGTAAATGCGAACTATGGTTCGCAATTCCCACATTTGGTCGGGGTTCGCAATTTCGCAATTCCCATATCTGCAGCCCAGCAATTTTCATACTTAGTCGAATTTTAAGCCATTTTTCATCCCACTTTCAAAATACAACTCCTTAAGCGATTTTTCAAGAACAAGTTTCATTCCGAATCACTTGTAAGTCAATTTTTACTCAATTCTTTCAATCTTTAACATCATTTAACATGTTTCAACTTAAAATCAAAGATTTTCATGGGTGAATTTGGGGGTTTTGGGTAGAACCTAGGTTTTCTAAAAAATTGGGGATTTGGACCTCAATTTGAGGTCCGATTTTAAAACAAATTGCATATTTGAGTTCGTGGGGGAATGGGTAACCGGGTTTTTGTTCGAACCTCGGGTTTTGACCACGTGGGCCCGGGGGCGATTTCGGAATTTTTGGGAAAAACTTTGGGAAATTCATTTTTATGCATTCAAATTGATTCATTTAGTGTTTATTAATGTAATTGAGTAATTTGTGGCTAGATTCAAGCGGATTGGAGGTGGAATTACGGGGTAAAGCCATAGTTGAGGCTTGAGTTGAGTTTAAGGCATCGAGGTAAGTGTTTGGTTTAACCCTAGCTTGAGGGAATAGGAGTTGAGTCTTAATTGTAACTTGTTAATTGTCGAGTACGATGTATAGGCATGGTGACGAGTATCTATACATTGGTGTCTAGCATGACCGTGAGTCCTTATTTTGCGAATAGTTTGGTTGTTGTTATGCCTTCCATGCTAAATTGATGACTTCTATATGTTATAAAGATCTTGTGAAAGAAATTGTGATCTTTGAACTTCGTGGAGCATTGGCTCGGTTTGAGATACAAATTGTGAAGGTATATGAGATAAGTAACTCATTGGAGCATTGGCTCAAGTGATAATGTGAACTATGAGATAAAAGTGAAAGAAAGTGAAGAGTTAATGATTTATTCCCTTGCCGGGACGTTGTTGGTTATTGATGTTGTACCCTTTCCGGGTTTTTAATTGTTTGTTTGTGTACCCATGTTGTGATCTTCATTATTGTTTTATTATTCCCTTGCCCTAGTTTGTGATTGTTGATTGGGTGAGGAAGAGTGTTAAAGCACGAAGGGTGATGCCGTGCATTGTTTGTTTCTCGTGAGGAAATAGTGTAAAGCACGAAGGGTGATGCCGTGCATTATTTGCTTATTATGAGAAAAAGAGAGTAAAGCACGAAGGGTGATGCCGTGCCGTACGATGTGCCATTCCGTGCCTATTCTATTGATTATATGTGAGGAATGAGAGTAAAAGCACGAAGGGTGATGCCGTGCATGTTTGTTTATATTATTGCTTGGTGAGGATGAGAGTAAAAGAACGAAGGGTGATGCCGTGCATGTTTGTTTATATTAATCCTTGGTGAGGATGAGAGTAAAAGCACGAAGGGTGATGCCGTGCACTTGTTGATCTCCGTTCCTTATTGTTGTATGTGTTGTGCCTTTCCATTGTATTAGTCAATTTATACTTGAAACTGTTATCTCCCCACAGCATGCTTCCCCGCCCATATTGTTTTACTTTCCTTGTATTTCGATTTTGCTGTATATATATAATTGCACAGGTTTATGTGGTAGTCCAGTCTAGCCTCGTCACTACTTCGCTGGGGTTAGGCTAGACACTTACCAGCACATGGGGTCGGTTGTGCTGATACTACACTCTGTGCTATTTTGCACAGGTCTAGGTATCGAGCAGCAGCAGCAGTAGTGTGAGGGCAAGCTTCATTTCAGCGAGACCCGAGGTAGCCTTGCAGGCGTCCGCAGGCCCGGCGTCTCCTCTATCCTTTATTTTCATCTGTTATCTCATTGTAATCGGGACAAACAACTTATATTCTCTTTCAGACGTTTGTATGTAGTATTCTTAGCAGTTCGTGAGTATAGTGACACCAGTCTTGGGTAGAGGATTTTGTTGAACTTTCCGCATATTATTCAGTTTTATAAAATGTTAAGGCTCCTGCTTATTATTGGATTTCGTTGCTTTTGTATTATGGTCGTAAATTGTTAAAATGGGTTAGATTATCAATGAACAAGTAAATAAATTTGGCTTGCCTAGCTCTCATTAGTAGGCTCTATCACGACTCCCGAGGGTAGGGAAATCCGGGTCGTGACACGTACGGCCCGATCCCAGTACTATACTGTGTGTACTGCCGAGGATCGAACGATACGAGCCATAGATGCATCTATTAACCTGCTGAGGCGAATGACCCGCTCCCATAAGAGTAGAGGAATTTACCTCGCTCGCGAAAATACTTGCGACGCGAGTGGACATGGATTTCTCAAAGTTATTATATAATTGTTCAATTCTTTCTAAAAATAATAACTCTAAACTGGAGACTAGTTAAGACACCTAATATGTATAATTAATGTAGTAGTGCAAATAAAGCATGATGTAAATCTAAAACTACCCGGACGTCACATGAAATATAGCTACGCACGGACTCTAGTGACCTAGTGCGTACATATCTCCCCACACAAGTAATTCACAACAAAACACACCTAAGGGGATGAGTTCCCTCTTACAAGGTTTGGCAAGAAACTTACCTCGTCTCAAAGCTCACTTTCCAGCCCACAAATTCGTTCTAAAGACTCAACTCGGTGCCGAACAATCTGAAACTAGTCAAATGTTATATAAATTAATCAATACATGTTCAAAAGTTCATAATTTATCTATTAGAGTAAATACCTAACCCAAATTGGAACTTCCTAAAATTCACCCCCGGGCCCACGTGCCCAGATTCCGGGAACTTTTGAAGATAAATGTTACCCACAGCCGCACGAACTCAAATATTTAATTCTCACCTAATTCCATAATTATTTTTGTGGTTAAATCTCATTTTTGTCAAAACTTAGGTTTTTCAACTAAACCCATAATTCCCATAATTTTACTTATTAAAATCTACCCATAACCTATGTATTAAACTCATCTTATATAAAAATTACTTACCTCAAAGTTCTAGGTGAAAATCCCTCTCCAAAAGCTCCAAAATCGCCCAAGAGATGAACGAAAATGAGCCAAAATAGCCTAAGTCCCGTTTTAAAAAGATGTTTCTGTCCAAGTGTCCTTATATGCAATCGCGAGTGGGCCTTCGCGATCGTGAAGGCCAAAAGGCCAAGCCCAGAAAATATACCCTTCGTGGACGTGGAGAAGGTCACGCGAACACAAAGACTTAGCCAGCTTGCCCATCACGAATGCGATGGCCTCTTCGCGAATGCGAAGGCCAAAGAATGACCCTCCCTCCCCAGCAGGCCTCTCACTTTGTTTACCTTGAAAATGATAATAATAATTAAATTTGATTTTGTGGTTCTAAAAATACGTGATTCATTTTAATGCTAGTTGAAAGATGATAGATGCTAAGTGTGAGTTAGGAAAATGAGATAAGAGCTTGAGCACAGCGTGTAATGCAATCCGAGCGGCCGTGAATTGGGGCCTCGAGCTAGCCTAAGCCGGGCCTCGTGGTCAGGCTAAAATGCCTGACTGGGAATAGCCGAGGAACAACTAACAGTTCTGAGAGCCTTGATGGTGGCTCTATATGATCAATGATGAGTAGTAAATGAAGAACAATCAATACAACACAATAAAGGTAAGCAGTAAAATTAAAGGAAAGACAATGGAGAATGTATTAATTAGGGAGCAGAGAATGTTCCTGTTCTTGTATTGAATATCGTGTGTTTTACAAATTGATAAGGGTCCCCTTTATATAGAAGGGGGAGTCCCAACATGGTACTTGTTTAACTATTCCAAAGAAACGTAGTTGGTACAACTATTTACTAGTCTGGTACAGACTAGTACTATTCTTGCAGGTGTTGTCAGCTTTGGATTCGTGCCTTGGGAATCTCCCGCTTGCCCATGGTAGCCACCGATTGGTGCTGCCCCGAGGTCGAGCATCGGGAACCCTCAGGGTCGAACCTCGAACTGTGCATCAAGGTTTCTAGAGGCGGGCTATGGAATGTCATAATGATCATAAAATTGGACTCTCCGATTTTAGCCGTATACAGATAATCCCCGCGTTTCTTAGAGTTAAAATGATAAGAAACGGTCTTGAATTCTTGCCTCTTCGATACTTTCATCATGACATCAGCTATGCTATATCAAGCGATTGATGTGACCGAAAAGGTGCCTAAAAGTCGCATCCAGACAGCCCTCGAAAAGCTTTTGAATTTATTACAGCGGTTGGCTCTCTTTTGGCCTGCTCCAACGTACATGATGTGCCTCTATATATACTTCTTCCTTCGCCCCTTATTTCCCATTGTATCATCAAGCCTTCAAAAGAGTTCCTTTTATTTCTTTCTTGCGTTCTTTCTCTGATCACGATTTCTCCTATGAAATCTTTTAACAAGAATGGCGAGGACTTCCGCCTCTGTCCCTCAAGAAGGTGTGCCGTCCTCTTTTTCACGCTCGTCTAAGGGCAAGGCCACGGTACCCCCTCGTCTAGAGGAATGCATCCCAGGATCCTGTGAAACAACCTCCGATTTCAAGGTCGACAAGCCTTCTTCGAAGCCGGGACGATGTGAACCCATGTACCGATATATTACTTTAGTAGCAGACGCGGAGAAGGTGAAGACCGATTGCCGCTGGGGAGACGCGGTGCTGGTGGAGATTCCTTATCGGGAGGAGGATATAACGACATAAAAGGCCAGCTTCCTTAGTGTGTATACCTATCCAACTGTTTACCTTGAAAATGGTAATTACAACTAAATTTGATTTTCTGGTTCTCAAAATATGTGATTTATTATAATGCTAGTTGTAAGATGATAGATGCTAAGTGTGAGTTAGGAAAATGAGATAAGAGCTTGAGCACAGCGTGGAATGCAATCCGAGCGTCCATGAATTGGGGCCTCGAGCTAGCCTAAGCCGGGCCTCGAGGTCGGGCTAAAATGCCTGACTGGGAATAGCCGAGGAAGAACTAACAGTTCTGAGAGCCTTGATGGTGGCTCTATATGATCAATGATGAGTAATAAATGAAGAACAATCAATAGAACACAATAAAGGTAAGCAATAAAATCAAAGGAAAGACAATGGAGAATGTTTTAATTAGGGAGCAGAGAATGTTCTTGTTCTTATATTGAATATCGTGTGTTTTACAAAATGGTAAGGGTCCCCTTTATATAGGAGGGGGAGTGCTAACATGGTACTTGTATAACTATTACAAAGAAACGTAGCTGGTACAGCTATTTCCTAGTCTGGTACAGACTAGTACTATTCTTGCAGGTGTTGTCAGCTTTGGACACATGCCTTGGGAATTTCCCGCTTGCCCATGGTAGCCACCGATTTGTGCTGCCCCGAGGTCGAGCATCGGGAACCCTCGGGGTCGAACCTCGAACTGTGTGTCGAGGTTTTTGGAGGCGGGCTGTGGAATGTCATAATGATCATAAAATCGAACTCTCCGATTTTAGCCGTATACAGATAGTCCCCTCGTTTCTTAGAGTTAAAGTGATAAGAAACGGTCTTGAATTCTTGCCTCTATGATACTTTCATCATGACGTCAGCTACGCTATATCAAGCGATTGATGTGACCGAAAAGGTGCCTAAAGGTCGCATCCACACAGCCCTCGAAAAGCTTTTGAATTTATTACAGCGGTTGGCTATCTTGTGGCCTGCTCGAACGTACATGATTGGCCTCTATAAATACTTCTTCCTTCGCCCCTTATTTCCCATTGTATCATCAAGCCTTCAAAAGAGTTCCTCTTATTTCTTTCTTGCGTTCTTTCTCTGATCACGATTTCTCCTCCGAAATCCTTTAACAAGAATGGTGAGGACTTCGGCCTCTGTCCCTCAGGAAGGTGTGCCCTCCTCTTTTTCATGCTCGTCTAAGGGAAAGGCCACGGTACCCCCTCGTCTCGAGGAATGCATCCCAGGATCCTGTGAAACGATCTCCGATTTCAAGGTCGACAAACCTTCTTCGAAGCCGGGACGATGTGAACCCATGTCTCGATATATTACTTTAGTAGCAGACGCGGAGAAGGTGAAGACCGATTGCCGCTGGGGGGACGGGGTGCTGGTGGAGATTCCTTTTCGGGGGGAGGATATAACGACATACAAGGCCGGCTTCCTTAGTGTGTATACCTATCCAACTGTTTACCTTGAAAATGGTAATTACAATTAAATTTGATTTTGTGGTTCTATAAATACGTGATTTATTTTAATGCTAGTTGTAAGATGATAGATGCTAAGTGTGAGTTAGGAAAATGAGATAAGAGCTCGAGCACATCGTGTAATGCAATCCGAGCGGCCGTGAATCGGGGCTGCGAGCTAGCCTAAGCTGGGCCTCGAAGTCGGGCTAAAATTCCTGACAGGGAATAGCCGATGAAGAACTAACTGTTCTGAGAGCCTTGATGGTGGCTCTTTATGATCAATGATGAGTGATAAATGAAGAACAACCAATAGAACACAATAAAAGTAAGCAATAAATCAAAGGAAAGACAATGGAGAATGTTTTAGTTAGGGAGCAGAGAATGTTCCTGTTCTTGTATCGAATATCATGTGTTTTACAAAATGATAAGGGTCCCCTTTATATAGGAGGGGGAGTCCCAACATGGTAAATGTATAACTATTACAAAGAAACGTAGCTGGTACAGGTATTTACTAGTCTGGTACAGACTAGTACTATTCTCTCAGGTGTTGTCAGCTTTGGCCACGTGCCTTGGGAATCTCCCGCTTGCCCATGGTAGCCACCGATTTGTGCTGCCCGAGGTCGAGCATCGGGAACCCTCGGGGTCGAACCTCGAACTATGCCTCGAGGTTTCTAGAGGCAGGCTGTGGAATGTCATAATGATCATAAAGTCGGACTCTCCGATTTTAGCCGTATACAGATAGTCCCCGCATTTCTTAGAGTGAAAATGATAAGAAATGGTCTTGAATTCTTGCCTCTTCGATACTTTCATCATGATGTCAGCTTTGTTATATCAAGCGATTGATGTGACCGAAAAGGTGCCTACAGGTCGCATCCACACAACCCTCGAAAAGCTTTTGAATTTATTACAACGATTGGCTATTTTTTGGCCTGCTCCAACGTACATAATTGGCCTCTACAAATACTTCTTCCTTCGCCCTTTATTTCCCATTGTATCATTATGCCTTGAAAAGACTTCCTCTTATTTCTTTCTTGCGTTCTTTCTCTGATCACGATTTCTCCTCTGAAATCTTTTAACAAGAATGGCGAGAACTTCCGCCTCTATCCCTCATGAAGGTCTGCCCTCCTATTTTTCACGCTCCTCTAAGGGCAAGGCCACGGTACCCCCTCATCTCGAGGAATGAATCCCAGGATCCTGCGAAACAACCTCCGATTTCAAGGTCGACAAGCCTTCTTCGATGCAAGGACTATGTGAACCCATGTCCCGATATATTAGTTTAGTAGCAGATGCGGTGAAGGTAAAGACCGACTGCCGCTGGGGGGACGCGGTGCTGGTGGAGATTCCTTCTCGGGGGGAGGATATAACGACATACAAGGTCGGCTTCCTTAGTGTGTATATCTGTCAAACTTTTACCTTGAAAATGGTAATCACAATTAAATTTGATTTTGTGGTTCTAAAAATACGTGATTTATTTTAATGCTAGTTGTAAGATGATAGATGCTAAGTGTGAGTTAGGAAAACTGAGAAAAGAGCTTGAGCACAGCATGTAATGCAATCCGAGCGGCCGTGAATCGGGTCCTCGAGCTAGCCTAAGCTGGGCCTCAAGGTCGGGCTAAAATGCCTGACTGGGAATAGTCGATGAAGAACTAACTGTTCTGAGAGCCTTGATGGTGGCTCTTTATGATCAATGATGAGTGATAAATGAAGAACAATCAATAGAACACAATAAAGGTAAGCAATAAAATCAAAGGAAAGACAATGGAGAATGTTTTAGTTAGGGAGCAGAGAATGTTTTTGTTCTTGTATCGAATATCATGTGTTTTACAAAATGATAAGGGTCCCCTTTATATAGGAGGGGGAGTCCCAACATGGTATATGCATAACTATTACAAAGAAACATAGCTGGTACAACTATTTACTAGTCTGGTACAGACTAGTACTATTCTTGCAGGTGTTGTCAGCTTTGGCCACGTGCCTTGGGAATCTCCCGCTTGCCCATGGTAGCCACCGATTTGTGCTGCCCCGAGGTCGAGCATCGGGAACCCTCGGGGTCAAACCTCAAACTGCGCCTCGAGGTTTCTGGAGGCGGACTGTGGAATGTCATAATGATCATAAAATTGGACTCTCCGATTTTAGCCGTATACAGATAGTCCCCGCGTTTCTTAGAGTGAAAATAATAAGAAACGGTCATGAATTCTCGCCTCTTCGATACTTTCATCATGACGTCAGCTACGCTATATCAAGTGATTGATGTGATCGAAAAGGTGCCTAAAGGTCGCATCCACACAACCCTCGAAAAGCTTTTGATTTTATTACAGCGGTTGGCTATCTTTTGGCCTGCTCCAACGTACTTGATTGGCCTCTATAAATACTTCTTCCTTCGCCCCTTATTTCCCATTGTATCATCAAGCCTTCAAAAGAGTTCCTCTTATTTCTTTCTTGCATTCTTTCTCTGATCACGATTTCATCTCTGAAATCTTTTAACAAGAATGGCGAGGACTTCCACCTCTGTCCCTCAGGAAGGTGTGCCCTCCTCTTTTTCACGCTCGTTTAAGGGCAAGGCCGCGGTACCCCCTCGTCTCAAGGAATGCATCCCAGGATCCTGCGAAATGACCTCCGATTTCAAGGTCGACAAGCCTTCTTCAAAGCCGGGACGATGTGAACCCATGTCCCGATATATTAGTTTAGTTGCAGACATGGAGAAGGTGAAGACCGACTGCCGCTGGGGGATGCGGTGCTGGTGGAGATTCCTTCTTGGGGAGAGGATATAACGATATACAAGGCCAGATTCCTTAGAGTGTATACTTATCCATTTACTCTGGCCCGGTGGAGCCATCCTCGCCTTCAATAGACTTCGTAATCCTCGACTTCTACGAACGATATCAAGTAACTCCCGGCAAAATTCATCCATCATTTTGGCGTATTATTTACATGATCAGATATATTGCGAACATGATTGAGGGGATGCCCTTCACCCTCAACCATCTGATCACAATGTACAGTCCCAACTCTTCCGCGGGGGCCTGATTAAGCTCCAATGTCGGGCCTCGAAAGCCTTTTTTGCTTGTACTGACGAGGTTGGGAACGGAGGGTGGATGAGCCATTTTGTTCGAGTTAGGACCTCGGACCTGATCCTGGTGGAAAAGATGCCGTCCCCTGAAAGGTGGAACATGAAACGTAAGTTGATACGCTACTTAGGTATTTTCTTTTCCTTTTGGATCAATCTCCCCATGAATTGACTTCCTCCACTGATGCAGCTGCCGCGGCGTACCCTGACGCGGTTAAGGATCTCCTGGGCTGGATTAACCGTTTATATTCGACTTGCCCATGGGCTCGATAGGAGGCCAAGAACCACGGTGAGTCCTCACTTCTGCTGTAACTGAATCTCCCTGAAGAACTATCATCGATTGTGCCCTTATTCCCCGTGTTTATATTTTGTGTTTGCGCAGGTCTGGGAGAGGCCTCCTTGATGAGAGAAGCACCGCCTGGGGAAATAGGTGCCCCGAAACCTGACGAAGAGAAGAAAAAACGAAGGAAATCATCTATTGAGCCTTCGAGATCCAAGAAAGCCAAAGTAGGAGAACCTAAGGCTGTTTCAGCAGCCTTAACTCTAGAAGTATCGGGAGTCCCCGAGCTGAAGGCGAGGAGAAAGATGATTCCTCGGTAGCACCCGAGGGAGGAGAAAACCTGACCGTCCCACATATTACTGAGCCGGTGGCTCCTAAATCGGAACTTGGCGCTGTTGTTGCCCTACTTTGGGCTAAAGAGGCCTTTGAGGGTGCATCGGGTAATATCCCCGAGCCGGTTGACGGCTAAAATATTCCTCAAGCTGAGGTGCATTCAGTAGGCGGTCTGGAGGAGCCTAGTTCTAAAGCTTTCCAGAAACAAGAGACAGCCCCGATTGCCACTCGGGGTTATTGAAGTGAATGATTCCTCTCTGGGACCGACTTTTCCTCCGAGGGAGACGCAGGATGCCCAAAATAAAGGATCTTCCGATGTGGGGGCGCCCGTCGGAGATAAAGATGCGTTTCAAAGGCTTTTTGCTGTGTCCGAGAAAAACCCTGAGCTTGACGCCTCACTTATTTTCAGTGAGATTGACAGGCTTTGTGAGCAGGTAATTTTTTGTAAATTCTGCTCGGTGCCCTGATCTTCGTCTTGCTAACTTTGTTTCTTTTATGGTTTTAAGCCAAGGCGCTTTCTAATCAGACCTTTGCCAGGTTTCGAGCCGAGTTGACTCGCTACGATGGTGAGCGCAAGAAGCTTATCTCGAAAGTCGATGAGATTCGAGCCCTTTTTGCCAAGAAGGAGGAGGAATTCCGTGGCCTTCAGGATTGTTTGGAGGCGGCATCCCGAGAGAGGACTCATCACATTGAGCAGGTTACATAGTTTCCATTTGTTCTTGCCTACAAGCTTACCCGACTTCAGTGTTTTAACACCTTTGGGCTGATCTTTGCAGCTTGAGAAGAAAGATGTCCTAATGAGGGAGGAGCTCCAAGCCAGAGACTCCGAAATTCTCGAACTCAAACGGCACGTGAGTGAGGCGGCTTCTGAGAGAGATACCCTCCACGGGGAGGTGGTCTCAGTCGGACATCAACTTGATGATGCGAGGGCGGAGAGTAATAAGTATAAAGATCTTCATATTGGGTTGGTTACCGCTCTATCCGGGGTCAAGGCTACAGCCGAGGCACTCGTATCTTCATACAAAGACGATGTTGTTGCTGCAAATGCTCAGCCCAGGAAAGTGTCCGAGGAGGCCGAGGTGCAATTGACCCGGGCCGTGGAGCATGCCCGGTTAGAATCTCGGAGGCAGGCTCTCGAGGATATACATGTAGGGGGCATCGATTTGATTGCCGAGATCGAGAGGGTGAAGACCATAGAAGAGGAGGCTGCAGCCCTGCTTACTTCTGAAGGTGAATCGAGCAGTGGCTCGGAAGATGATGAAGATGGAGGCGAAATACCTAAAGGGGAAGAGGCCGTTGAAGACCCGGGGGCCGTGGCCGGAGTTGTTGAAGGCATAACCTCCGAGGGAGTCATCGAAGGCACAGCCCCGATGGTAGATTAGGGCTTTATTTGCTTTCTCCCTTGTAAGGGTATTAGGCATAGGCCTTGTAAATGCACCCTTGTGAACTTTCAATATGTATGTAAAAAGCCTTTCATCTTTCATCATTTCTCATTTTTCCTTTGCTTTTTAGGAATAAACTATGACGCTTGTTGACTATTCGCCCGAAATTTTTGACCTCAAATTAAACCCTTAGGTTCCTGCTACTGCTGAGCAATTTGTAACGGTCGTAAGTTGACTGTTTGGGCTTAGTCCCCGAGTCAAGTTTCGTCTTGAGTTCGTCGACCTACAGGTCCAAAAGTCTATCCTGAGGCTATAGGCCGGCGCTTAGGCTCTTATGCGTTGGGTCGGTATGACCTCTAACATAGGCTGGCACTCGGGCTCTTACGCGTTGGGTCGGCACGACCTCTAATATGTGCTGGCGCTTGGGCTCTTACGCCTTGGGTCGGTACGACCTCTAATATGGGCTGGCGCTTGGGCTCTTACGCCTTGGGTCGGTACGACCTCTGATATGGGCTTGCGCTTGGGCTCTTATGCCTTGGGTCTGTACGAGCTCTGATATGGGCTGGCGCTTGGGCTCTTATGCCTTGGGTTGGTACGACCTTTGATATAGGCTGGCGCTTGGGCTCTTACGCCTTGGGTCGGTACGACCTCTAATACAGGCTGGCGCCCGTGATTTTATGGCGACTGTCGAGCGTCCCTGAGTCGCGTTAGTTTGGCCGGAGCCTTATGACGGTAGTCATTGTGTTTGTCCGTATCCTTTTAGTCCCCGAGTGAGGTAGCCTCGGCGTCTATATCGAGGGTATGCCCTGTTAGGGGTCTTACAAGTTCGAATATATAGCCTTGACTTTAGGATCGAGATTATGCCTTTTGTAAGGTCTTACAAATTTGAATATGCCTTACTTGAGGTCTTACAAATTTTTGGTTACTTGGTACAACTATAATTCATGCCTTGCTTGAGGTTTACAGATTTTTTGTTACTTGGTACAAGTATAATTCATCCCTTGCTTGAGGTCTTACAGACTTGGTATTGCCTTATGGAGGTCGTACACTGTTGGTAATGCCTCATGGAGGTCTTTTATTATTGATAACGCCTCATGGAGGTCCTACATTTTCTAATGAAGCCTTGTGGAGGGCTTTCGGGCTTGAGGCAACCCGCTTGGGGTCTTATGGCCTCGGGTTTTTGATAGCTCGATGGGGTGACAGTCGGCGACAGTCCCCGAGACATCGAAAGTTTTTGGCTCTGGAGCCGTTCTTTGTAAACTTAATGTTGCCCCATGGAGGGCTTATGAGCTCGAAGTTTCCGGCCCGGAGGTCTTATGTCTTCGAGTTTTTGATGTCAGTTCCCGAGTGTTCGGGAAATTTCTGGCCCTGGGGCCATTTCTTGCAAAAATAGCAAACTTCTTTGAAGTGCAAAGCATTTTGACGGTAAAAGATACTCCTTTGATTACTTGGTACAAGTATACATGTTTTCGTCGTTGAGGGTTTGATTTTTCTGTCCAGACCCTCTTTGACTCATCTTGATTTTTCCGGGGAGGTGACCTCCCGGGGGGGGGGGGGGGTGCCCCCAGTGTTCGAGGTTGATTGAAGAGAAGCCTTGAATATTTGCAAAGTTCTCCTTAGGTAGCATATAGATATTGCCTCGTTAAAAACCTTGCCGGTAAACCCTTCTCGGGATAAAATCCGATCGAAAGGAAAAGAGTGCAACGCATGCTTTAAACCCCAAAGTCTTTGAATCGGAGGATGTTTCGGTGTCTTTCATCGGACACCTTAGCAGTAATAGTGTTTGAGCATTGATATGTTCCAATTGCTTGGAAGTTGTTCGCCTTCCATGGTACCTAGCTTGTAAGACCCTTTGCCGATCACTCCGAGGGCGCGATACGGTCCCTCCCAACTCGGGCCTAGCTTCCCTTCATTAGGGTTTCGAGTGTTTAGGGTGACTTTTCTTAGGCTAAGTCCGCAACTCTGAGGTGTCGGAGATTTGTTCTCCTGTTATAGTACCTTTCGATTCTTTGTTTTTGGGCGGCCATTCGGACCAGTAAAGCTTCCCGATTTTCATCTAATAGTTCGAGGGCTGCAGTCATGGCCTCGTGTTGGAGCTCTCGGTTGCATGTCGAAATCTGGCACTTGGCTCTCCGACCTCGACCGGTACCAAAGCCTTGGATCCATATACCAGAAAGAAAGGTGTCTCCCCCGTGCTCGACTTTGGAGTTGTTCGATATGCCCAAAGCACCTCGGGCAACATTTCTCTCCACTTTCCTTTCGCATCTTCTAACTTCTTTTTCAAGTTTTGAATGATGGTCTTGTTTATGGACTCAGCCTGCCCATTTGCACATGGGTGGTAGGGTGTTAACAGGATCCTTTTGATCTTTTGGTCTTCGAGAAACTTTGTTACTTTGCTTCCGATGAACTGCTTCCCGTTATCACATGTTATCTCGGAGGGAATCCCAAATCGACACATGATATGGTCCCAGATGAAGTTAATGACTTCTTTTTCTCTTATCTTCTCGAAGGCCTGGGATTCCACCCATTTTGAGAAGTAGTCAGTCATAAATAAAATAAATCTAGCTTTACCTGGTGCCGTTGGTAGGGGTCCGACGATGTCCACCCCCCACTTCATGAACGGCCATGGTGACAAGACTGGATGTAGTTGTTCGCCGGGTTGGTGAATCATTGGTGCGAATCTCTGGAATTTGTCGCATTTTCGGACGAATTCTTTGGTGTCTTTTTCCATGCTGTCCCAATAGTAACCTGCTCTGATCACCTTTCGGACTAAGGAATCGGCGGCGGAGTGATTTTCGTAGGTGCCCTCGTGGATTTCTCGTAGCACGTAATCTGTGTCCCCTAGTCCCAGGCATACTGCTAGGGGCCCATCAAAGGTTCTTCTGTATAGAGTTCCATTTTCGTCGAGTGAGAACGGGGCTGCTTTGGTTCGCAGGGCCCTCGACTCCTTTGGGTCCGTGGGTAGCTTTCCATTTTCCAAATAATCAATATATTTGTTTTTCCAATCCCATGTCAGGCTAGTGGAGTTGATCTCAGCATGGCCTTCCTCGATCACTGATTTGGATAGCTGGACAACAGCCCCGGGGAGTATGTCATCTTCCTCGACGGACGATCCTAGGTTTGCGAGGGCATCGGCCTCGCTATTCTGCTCTCGAGGTATGTGGACCAAAGTCCATTCTTTGAAGCGGTGCAATGTGACTTGAATTTTGTCTAAGTATCTTTGCATCCTGTCTTCTTGAACCTCGAAGTTCCCATTTACCTGATTTACCACCAGGAGGGAATCACATTTTGCTTCGATGACTTCTCCTCCTAGGCCTTTTGCCAATTCCAGACCTGCAATCATAGCTTCATACTCGGCTTCGTTGTTAGTCAAATTTGTAGTTTTTATAGATTGCATAATCATGCCGCCCGTAGGTGGTTTCAGAACTATGCCGAGCCCGGACCCTTTCACGTTCGATGCGCCATCGGTGAACAAGGTCCTTACCCCCGAAGATGTGCCCGTTTTTAGTAGAAGTTCTTTCTCTACCTCGGGCACGAGGGCGGGCGTAAAGTCGGCCACAAAATCTGCCAGAATTTGGGACTTGATAGCCGTTCGGGGTTGGTACTCGATATCGTACCCCCCGAATTCGATGGCCCATTTGGCCAGTCGACCGATAATTTGGGCTTATGCAATATGCTTCGAAGAGGATATTTTGTTAAAACACAAATACGATGGCATTGAAAATAAGGCTTCAATTTTCGAGATGCGCTTATCAATGCAAGAGAATTTTTCTAGGTGCGGATACCTGGTTTCGGCATCTCCTAGGGTCCGACTTACATAATAAATAGGGAATTGCGTACCTTGTTCTTCTCGAACCAGCACACCACTTACCGCTACCTCGGATACGACCAGGTACAAATACAACATTTCATCCTCCTTTGGGGTGTGGAGTAAAGGTGGGTTTGTCAGATATCGCTTCAACTCCTCCAAGGCACGTTGGCATTTCGGAGTCCATTCGAAGTTGTTTTTCTTTTTGAGTAAGGAGAAGAAATGATGACTCCTGTTTGATGACCTCGATATGACCGGCCTAAGGCTGTTATTCCCCTGGTCAGCCGTTGCACGACCTTTACATTGTTTGCCACCGTGATTTCTTCGATGGCTTTGATTTTATCGGGGTTGATCTCAATCCCCCTGTTTGACACCATGAACCCTAAGAATTTGCCCGAACCCACTCCGAAGGCACATTTCTCGGGATTGAGTTTCATGTTATAGCTTCTGAGGATGCCGAATGTCTCCTACAAATGAGTCAAATGGTCCTCTGCGTGCAGGGACTTAACTAGCATATCATCAATGTAAACTTCCATGGAATTGCCTATTTGGTGTTCGAACATCTTATTAACTAGGTGTGGTACGTGGCCCCCGCATTTGTTAGCCCGAAGGGTATCACATTGTAGCAGTACGTACCGTACTTCGTGATGAACGAAGTTTTTTCCTTATCATAGGGGTTCATCTGAATTTGATTATACCTCGAGTAGGCGTTGAGAAAGGTGAGGATCTCGTGGCCGGCCGTGGCATCGATCAAGCGGTCGATGTTGGGAAACCGGAATGAATCTTTTGGGCACGCTCTATTTAAGTCTTTATAATCTACGCACATTCTTAACTTATTCCCCTTTTTTGGAACTACCACCACATTGGCCAACCATTTGGGATATTTTACCTCCCTAATAGACCCTATTTTGAGGAGTTTTGTTACCTCGTCCTTGATGAACGCGTGTTTTACCTCGGATTGAGGCCTTCTTTTTTGCTTCACCGGTTTGAACCTGGGGTCGACACTTAGTCGATGGGTGGTTATTTCCGGCGGGATCCCTGTCATATCTAAATTGGACCACGCAAAGCAATCGATGTTATTAATAAGGAATTGAATGAGTTCTTTCCTGAGTTCGGGAGTTAATCCCATTCCCAGATATACCTTCCGATATGGGAGATGCCCGATCAAAACAGCTTGCTCCAGCTCTTCAACTATTGATGTTGTTGCATCCGATTCTTCGGGGGCAACGAAGGTTCGGGGGGCGAGGAAGTCTTCTTTATCATTTTCGGGGGTCTGTTTTCCCTCCGGCTCTTTCGAGGTGGAGGGTATTGAAGTTGGTGCCTCCCCGTGAACCGCGTACATCTCCTTCGCTGCACGCTGTTCTCCATATACCCCGTCTTTTGTCGGAAACTTCATCTTCTGATGTAGAGTTGACGGTACTGCCCTCATGTTGTGTATCCATATCCTTCCAAGCAATGCATTGTACCTCATATCACCTTCGATGACATGAAATTTGGTGTTCCAAACTGTATCGGGCACGTTGATCGGGAGGGTGATCTCCCCCTTCGTTCCTTCACCGGCCATGTTGAA
The DNA here is from genome assembly GCF_001879085.1 of Nicotiana attenuata. NCBI lineage: Eukaryota > Viridiplantae > Streptophyta > Magnoliopsida > Solanales > Solanaceae > Nicotiana > Nicotiana attenuata. The sequence goes on from NW_017670396.1 coordinate 723,849, forward strand.
GCCGTTAAGACTCAGGAGGTAGGTATGATTTGATCGAGCAATTCGAGCTGTTCTACCACCTTCGACCTGATTACATTGGCCGAGCTACCTGGATCCACGAGTACACGTTTAATTTGAATGTTATTCAAGAGAAATGATATTACCAGCGCATCGTTATGTGGATGAGACAAGGTCTCGAAGTCCTCTTCACTGAATGCAAGGATATCCTCGGGCATGCGGTCCCGAATTTGCCCTTCTGTTGCAGCGGAAACTTTTGCTCTCTTGATCATGGATCCTTGAGGAACGTCGGTCCCCCAATGATCATATGAACGATGTGCTGAGGGTTTCCCGTTCTGTTCCTCCTGTCTGCCTCTCTTTCCTCCCGGGCGGGAATTTTCCGAGCTTCCTATTGGATTTCTTGGCGTATACTCCTATTAGTGTGGGAGCTTATATCGGCGTGTTGGGCGTTGCGTGAGCCCACATCCACGGGGATCGGTTCTGGTGCGTCCTCAGGGTTTCACAGTGGTACACCGGCGCCTGGAACAGCTACACCATTCTCTCCATGATCCACAGGACCGTTGTCTCCATGTGCATTAACTGAGTTAGACATTTTGACTTGAAATCAAAGATTCTTGGACAAGAAAAAGTGTGAAGAATAACTTGCGTTTTTCAGTAAACCAGCACTAAAACAATCACTATTATTTTTAGCCCCACGGTGGGCGCCAAACTGTTTACCTTGAAAATGGTAATTACAATTAAATTTGATTTTGTGGTTCTAAAAATACGTAATTTATTTTAATGCTAGTTGTAAGATAATAGATGCTAAGTGTGAGTTAAGAAAATGAGATAAGAGCTTGAGCACACCGTGTAATGCAATCCGAGCGGCTGTGAATCGGGGCCTCGAGCTAGCCTAAGCCGGGCCTCGAGGTCTGGCTAAAATGCCTGACTGGGAATAGCTAATGAAGAACTAACAGTTCTAAGAGCCTTGATGGTGGCTCTTTATGATCAATGATGAGTAATAAATGAAGAAAAATCAATAGAACACAATAAAGGTAAGCAATAAAATCACAGGAAAGACAATGAAGAATGTTTTAGTTAGGGAGCAGAGAATGTTCTTGTTCTTATATTGAATATCATGTGTTTTACAAAATAATAAGGCTCCCCTTTATATAGGAGGGGGAGTCCCAACATGGTACATGTATAACTATTACAAAGAAATGTAGCTGGTACAGCTATTTACTAGTATGGTACAGACTAGTACTATTCTTGCAGGTGTTGTCAGATTTGGCCGTGTGCCTTGAGAATCTCCCGCTTGCCCATGGTAGCCACCGATTTGTGCTGCCCCGAGGTCGAGCATCGGGAACCCTCGGTGTTACATCTCGCGATTTTGGTACGTTAAAATTTCATTTTCAGTTAACCGACGTGGACTCGGGGACGAGATCATCTTGACGTTAACGTATTTACACTATTTATAACAAGCGATAAATAAGTGTTATGAAGGATAAAGGGGTACACGGATTAAAGAAAACGAGTTTTGTTGAAAGTGGCAAAGTTGAAATAAAATACGGGTCGAGCGATAATACCCGATAATTATGAACTAGTACCATGCAAGGGCCCATATGACCACGGTAGTATAATGTATAAAGTATATTAAAAATAAGTTAAATTTTAAGTAATTTGGGAAATTTTTTAAATTATGCGGGTAATTGGTTAATTACCGGGTAACAGACATTATCCGATTAACTAATAAGTGGATAAAAACTTAATAATTATCCCCAAACACGTGGCAAGAATCCACCAAGTCAAGAAGTGACTAAGAAGTCACTTATGCCTAGTGGCAACCTACTCCAGGTATGTTAGGGCTATCCCATCTTTCTTTTGGCATGATCCATACGATACGAACGAAACGTGCAAATGCACAAATTTCATAAATGACTCTACTCATAGAAGTATTAGAGATATCTATGTTCTTGAATTTCCATGTGTCATAATATTTTTTCAATTGTTCATGGGTCTCAGAAAAATACGAAAGTTGAAAAGATTTTACTTTATCATATTACTCAAAGGCAAAATGGTCTTATGACATTCCGAAAGATTTTATTAACGTACTTTTCATGCATTGCATTCAAGCACATTGACCCGTGACCAGATGGTGTTATATATGCGTATATATGTATGTATATATATGTATATGGGATATGGGAAAGGTTATGGCATTATATACGCACCACCACCTGATCAGCTGGTATACGTTGATGATTTTGCCCACAGTGGCTGATATGATATGACGGGATGCGCTTAGAGGTTGATTATGTTATGAAACATGTACCTATGCACGACATGACATTCATACGCATATGCATGATGCTAAAAGTCATTTATGATTTACAGAGTTATCCAGACTTACAGGTTGAGTCAATTACTCTATATTTCTTCCATGTCTGTTATGTACTTATTTATGTGCCTTATATACTTGGTACATTTTTCGTACTGACGTCCATTTTTCCTGGGGACGCTGCGTTTCATGCCCGCATGTCCCGATAGACAGGTCGAGAGCCCTCCAAGTAGGCTATCAGCTCAGCGGCATTTGTTCATTTGCTTTAGAGTTGCTTGTTTGGTTAGTATGATTTAGACGTGTATTGTTTGGTTTGGCGGGACTCTGTCCCGACCTTTAGGACATTTATATACTCTTAGAGGCTTGTAGACATATGTCGTGTACGTAAAAGATTGTACGGCCTTATCGGTTTATGTTTTGACTTTATAAATGATTATGTTGTCCTATTAGGCCCGTATGTCACGTGTATATGATGATGTAATAAGATAGATACGTTACGTTGGTACTCGGTTGAGTAAGGTACCGGGTGCCCGTCGCGGCTCATCGGTTTGGGTCGTGACAAAAGTGGTATCAGAGCAGTTCTGTCCTAGGGAGTCTACAAGCCGTGTTTAGTAGAGTCTTGTTTATGGGTATGTCGTGCACCACACTTATAAGTAGGAGGCTACAGGGCATTTAGGACTGTCACTCTTTCTTCTTACTTTAGATCGTGTGGTAGAGCTCACTTATAAGAATTCAAGTCCCAGACTTCTATTCGTAATAAGACGATGCCTCCATTCAGAAAGACGATCGATAACAGATATAGCTGTGGAATTGTTGGTTTAGAGAAACTCGATTTTGCAGTCTTTAGCAAATCATGGGTGTACTGAAAGGTGTAAGCCTCTTGTTAAAGAACCTTAAGGCAAGAATATTTATCCACCTTTATGGTGAAAGACAATGCTTTCAAGAAGTAAAAGAAGCAAGGTGAAGAAGGGTACGAGGAGCCCAGTTAATGAAGATTATCGGTATTACAGTTCCGGCAGAAAAATATAAGCATTAAGAGTTACCCTCAACCGTAACAGAGGTATGTACAATTGGTCGTACCCATCTCAGTTATGCCCTATGGGGGCTAACAGGTGTAGTTTAAGAAAAGGACGGAACATCAGGACCTGGCTGAGGTTAGAGTAAACTAAAATGGTGAATGGATTGTTTGTGTTAGTTGACATTTTCGAAGGATATTGCAAGTGTGCTAGTAGATCTCCTCGTGAGACACCTTGATTGTGCATCCTAAAATATTAAATCCAGATATGAGCACTGGAAGCCTTGAAGGAATAAATATTACCTTAGTGTGGCTCCCGCCCCCAGTAAAGAAAGAATGTTAGGCAATTGAAAGAGCCAAGGGATGGAGCAAGGGGAGCCAAAAGCAAAAGAATGTTTTGTTCGAGTTTTCAGAGTAAAGCAGTAGATATTGATAATTAGTGGGAGATAAGAAGAGAGTTAATGAAGCATTATGAGTAAGATGTGATACACGGATGATAAGGGTAAGTCAAAGAAATGATGATAGTATTACAGAGTTTACAGTCAAGTGAAGGAAAAGACAAAAGATGACAGGCCTTGAGACAATAAAAGAATATAGGCTATAAAGTCATATCCTCATTTCGAGAAATAAGTTCGCAACTCTAGCGCGATTACCAAGAGGAAAAGTTAGACCTCAGAGTAATAGAAATTAATATGGACTGGTGAACAAGATAAACTAAATATGAATTAGGGACTGAGTGATTTGATAATAGTCAGCATCATGAGAATTTTAGATCGCGTTCTAGAAATAATAGGATGGACAACAGAAGAAGATTCAAGAGAAATTCAGAGAATGGTCATTCAGGAAGACGCTTCCCTAAAGCAAGCAATGTTAGCAAAGTTAAGCTTAAGGGACTGTATGTACCAATTACATTAAGTGTCACCCTCGCGAGTAAGGGAATATGTCATCCTTGGTACAGAAGGATTGTCGCAAGGCGAGTAAGGATCATTGATGTTGAGAAACGACGCCAAAGATGATGAGGTAAAACATCTATAGGTAGATCCTCGTGGCTTCAGCTCTTAGTGGAGTGATGTGACATTAAGTCAGAATTAAATGGTTCTAGTGACTATAGAATGCTAAAGGAAGAATGCGATAAATAAAAGAGGAATGAGATGGCACTTATCCAAATCTTATAGATACGCTACGATTCAAGAATATTGTGCAAGCACGACGTCAAGGAGAGGAAGTAAAGGTTCCTGCCCGAGCTGTTATTAATAAATATGGAGCCAGTGCAAGACATAAGTTAAGACAAAGGAAATAACCCAAGAAAGATTACGAGGAATATTGATATGAGAATGGGCCAACGAGTAGTTAGTAATTGGTCAAGAAGATCCCAGTTATGGCTAAACGGGAGGTTACAGACGAGTCATCAGATCGTGTAAGATAAACATAGTAGAACCCAACATGGAGAATTCAGCCTCGAAGAATATCATTATAATACTTGAGATATATTCAAACAAGAGTTAGGGTAGTTAAAGGTACCGTATGAGTGTTACGGGGATAAAAGAAAGTGCCACTGGGAAGGCAGTCAAAATATCAGTTCAGAAGCAACCATACAAGCACAAAGGCATGGAAGTAAGCAACTACGGATGATAATAGGCAAGTAAAGACATCAAAAAGGTCCGTAATAAGCTCACAGCTTTACGAGAGTCAAGGGTTCGCCCTGTACTAGAACGAAAGACTAGCTGAGGAGATAAGAAAGAAGGCTTCAACCTAAGCACAATGACCTAAAGAGGAAATGGTCGTGTAACAACAATCTCGCAACAACATTGTAAGCATTCCAAAGGAAAATGGCACCTACAATGGCTGATGAACGGGAAGTAAGAATTAAAAGTAATATTCGAGATCATATGAGCTGTATGAAAACTCTGGCAAGCGTGGTCACTAAGATAAGCTAAGTATGGACGCAACAAGGGGGCAGAAAGACCAGGAAAAGTAATAGCTTACGTTGAAAGAAAGCTAAGATGGAACGAAAGAATTATTCGATCAATGATCTAGAGTTAGTACGTTATGGATACACTAAAGATTTTGGAGCATTATCCATGCAGCATATTTGTTGACAATCATACAGCCATCGAAGACTCCGGTATAAGTTAAAAGAAAGAATTGAGCCCAGGGCATAGATAAAGGATTGAACTGTTAGAAGATTGTGTCATGGATATTCTATAACACCCATGAAAGGCTAAGGTAATAACTGATACCATGAGCCACAGATCGGAAGATAGCTTAAGTCTACGTAAAGGCTGATCAGAAGGAAGAGGAAACTAAAGAATTACATCACCCAAGTAAATCAGGAGTCTGATTATTGGACCTAGAAAAATTATAGAAGTTGCGCTTGAGAACATGACAGAATCACTCTTAATATCAGATGTTCAAGAGAAATAACACAACAACCATAATCTATAATGGCTCCACAAGGAAGCCAGTTAGAAGAAGTACCAGCCTCATAAGAAGTCAGTACAAAGCTCCACCCGATTGCGTATGTACCAGAGGTGCGAGTATTATAATAGAGCTTCAAGTTATGGACGTGAATTACACCTAGGTGGAAGGGAGGTCAGGAAAGAGATATAAGATACGATGTGAAATTTTAAGGTAAGTAATGTAAAGGTGAATAAAGTACGAGATACTCAAAGATAGAAGATCGTGAATAGTCCATACTTCGGATAGAAGGCCATAAGCACTGGGATCCAATAACCGGGAATGATAGCGCCATCGTCGGCGGCATGTCTTCCAGCCTATGGTTTCTATGTACCGAGAGATCTAGCTAAGGGAATAGAGAAACGTTAGAGACGATGTGATGTCTCGCTTGACGTTCCAGAATAACATAAGGAAATCTATGGTGCAAGCAAGTTGAAGGAAAATTTATAAATGGATATGTATAGGTTGCAAGCTAAAATATAGTAGAGCAACAAAGTTTTAAGGAAACATGAGTAAGGATGAGGAAAGGCAAGTGAAAAGGTGACGAGAATGGATAAGCCTTTAGGATTAAGCCCATGAAAACAAGAAGAGCAGACAGTTTCTCTATGTTATACAAAGCTCACTATAACCTTAATGAACTAAAAGGAGTCTAAGATTAATAGCATTTAGAAGGAATGAAATGCTGGCCTGGTAACAAAATGAGGGTATAATTGTGACAGATAAAGGATGATTTTTGGGTCTTCATTTGAATAATGATTTGAAAAAAAAAAAGGAGAAAAGATTTCGCTGGCGGCACGAAATTAGGATACCCCCATAAGGTGAATCACATCGAGACACTATGAAATACGATTATGGGAATCACTTCAAATATTCCTTAAGGTAACATAAGCCCTAGAGGCAAAGTATTACGTAAGAAGTTTTAAGTTATCAGTGGTATATTGTAGATCAATATTGAGGTGAATCAACAATGGAGGGACAAAAGTCATAAAGTATGAGATGAGAATAGGCCGTCATTCTAAAGATGAATAGTAATGAGGAAGCATTAAAGGACTTAAATTTATACATATGGAATAAGCAACGAGAGTAAGCTGGGATTTGGTAGCATACCTAGCTATGGAATAAGGAGGTAGCCTCCGTGAAAGTACTTTGGAGAAACAACAATGTGGAAGAAATGACTTGGGAGGCCGAGGAAAACATGAAGTCTAGATATCCCTACTTATTTCCTCCTCCAGAAAAGGGTCCGACTAAAACGTCATAATCATAAGGTACGTGTACAAATTCTTTTATTGGCTATTGTCATTGGTCGTGTGATGCCATGGTCGTTATTCATAATTGTGGTCCTGTGTGGCGTTGGGTTATTAAGCTTTTACGGGGAGAGTTGGTAGTGGTGCTGTTACAAAGGCGACCCTGCCAAAGTTATATATATCACAGGGAGTTGAACATTCAAGGATTAATGTTTCTAAGGGGGGAAGGATGTTACATCTCGCGATTTTCGTACGTTAAAAATTCGTTTTTAGTTAACCGACGTAGACTCGGGGACAAGATCATCTTGACGTTAACGTATTTACGCTATTTGTAACAAACTATAAATAAGTGTTATGAAGGATAAAGGGGTGCACGGATTAAAGAAAACAAGTTTCATTGAAAGTGGCCAAGTTGGAATAAAATACGGGTCGAGCGATAATACCCGATAATTATGAACTAGTACCATGCAAGGTACCATATGACCACGTTAGTATAATGTATAAAGTATATATATAATATATTAAAAATAAGTTGAATTTTATGTAATTTAGGGCAATTTTAAAATTATGCGGGTAATTGGTTAATTACTGGGTAACGGGACTTACCCGATTAACTAATAAGTGGATAAAAACTTAATAATTATCCAAAAACACGTGGCAAGAATCCACCAAGTCAAGAAGTGACTAAGAAGTCACTTATGCCTAGGTGGCAACTTAGGCATAAATGAGAAATGATAACTAACTAAGTTATCTGCTAAGATTCAATATGAATCAAAGGAATCCAGAAATGATATTCTTTCAAAACTTAAAAGAACCAGAAAACGTTTTCCTCTCATGATTCAAGGAAACCAAAAACGTTACTATCCATCCTAAAGTAATATCCATCCTTCTTGGTTTGAATGTTTCAAAGATAGAAGCTTAAAAATTCTTTCAAGAGTTCCAACGAAGCAGAAGAAAATTTCATTCAAGAGTTTTAACGAAGCAAAAGAAAATTTCGTTCAAGAGTTTCAAAAAAAAAAAGCAGAAGCTTAATCCGATTTTTGGAGTTCTAAGGAATATTACACGGAGTTTTCTTTACTCCAGGTATATTAGGGCTATCCCATCTTTCTTTTGGCATGATCCATATGATACGAACGAAACGTGCAAATGCACAAATTCCATAAATGACTCTATTCATAGAAGTATTAGAGATATCTATGTTCTTGAATTTCCATGTGTCATAATATTTTTTCATCTGTTCATGGGTCTCAGAAATATACGAAAGTTGAAAAGAGTTTACTTTATGATATTACTCAAAGGCAAAATGGTCTTATGACATTCCGAAAGATTTTATTAACGTACTTTTCATGCATTGCATTCATGTACATTGACCCGTGATCAGATGGTGTTATATAAGCGTATATATGTATGTATATATATATGTATATGGGATATGGGAAAGGTTATGGCGTTATATACACACCACCACCTGATCAGCTGGTATACGTTGATGATTTTGCCCACAGTGACCGATACGATATGACGGGATGCCCTCAGAGGCTGATGATGTAATGAAACATGTACCTATGCACGACATGACATTCATATGCATATGCATGACGCTAAAAGTAATTTATGATTTATAGAGTTATCCGGACTTACAGGTTGAGTCAATTACTCTATATTTCTTCCATGTCTGTTATGTACTTATTTATGTGCCTTACATACTCGATACATTTTTCGTACTGACGTCCCTTTTACCTGGGGACGCTGCGTTTCATGCCCGCAGGTCCCGATAGACAGGTCGAGAGCCCTCCAAGTAGGCTATCAGCTCAGCGGAAGATGTTGGTGCGCTCCATTTGCTTCGGAGATGCTTGTTTGGTTAGTATGATTTAGACGTGTATTGTTCGGTATGGCGGGACTCTATCCCGACCTTTATAACATTTATGTACTCTTAGAGGCTTGTAGACATATATCGTGTACGTGAAAGATTGTACGGCCTTGTCGGCCTATGTTTTGAGTTTATAAATGATTATGTTGGCCTACTAGGCTCGTATGTCACGTGTATATGATGATGTAATAAGATAGATACGTTACTTGGTACTCGGTTGAGTAAGGTACCGGGTGCCCGTCGCAGCCCATCGGTTTGGATCGTGACACTCAGGGTTGAACCTCGAACTGTGCCTCGAGGTTTCTGGAGGGGAGCTGTGGAATGTCATAATGATCATAAAATCGGACTCTCCGATTTTAGCCGTACACACTTCGCGAACACGAAGGCCTGAGTGCAAAAGCGAAGGCCAGTGGCCCAGAGCTCCGCGAATGCGGTCTCCATCTTGCAAACGCTTAGTGTGATATTCCACCCATCTCCATCACCTTCATCGTGAAGGCGAAGGTCCTTCCGCGTTTATGAAGGAAACAGAACTGAAAAATCTGGTGTTTTCAACTTAACTTCGGGCGGTCCGAAACACACCCGAGCCACTCGGGACCCCATCCAAATGCACCAACAAGTCCATAAACATAAAACAGACCTGCTTGAACTCTCGAAACGCGTAAAACAACACCGAAACTAAGAATCTCACCCCAAAACCAAATTGAATCAAATTATGAACTTCAAGTTTCCAATTCGCTCCGAATGCACTGAATTATACTCAGACTACTCGGAATGACAATAAATTTTGTGTGCAAGCGTTAGATCGCCATACAGAACTATTCCCAGGCTCGGAATTCCAAACGGACCTCGATAATACCAAATCCCACTTCAAACAAAATTTAAAGAACTCTAAAACCTTCAATGTGCCAACTTTCACTATTAAGCGCCGAAACACTCCCGGGTCATCCAAAATCAAATTCAAACATGTGCCCAAGTCTAAAATCATCATACGAACCTATCGGGACCGTCAAATCCCAGTTTCGAGGTCCTTTACTAGAAATGTCGACCCAAGTAAAACTTAACCTTTTCAAGCCAATATTATGGAACTAGGTTTTCCGATTTCAACCTGAACCCTTCCAAATCCCGAACTAACCATCCCCGCAAGTCATAAAATAGTTAAAGAACATAAGGGGCGTATTATTTAGGGGAACAGGGATCTAGAAAGAAAGACAACCGGTCGGGTTGTTACATTCTTCACCTCTTAAACAAACGTTCGTCCTCAAACGGGTCTAGAATCATACATGGAGTTCCGAATAAGTGTGGATATCTTCTCCACATGTCCTCCTCGGCCTCCCAAGTTGCCTCCTAGACTAGTTGTCCCCTCCACAAAACCTTTACCACAGAAATCTTCTTGGACCTCAACTGGTGAACCTGTATACATGGAAAACCGGATGAATTCCCAATAGACTAGGAGTCAAAGCAAGCGCATAAGCAACCTCCCCAACTCGTCTCAACACCTCAAATGGACCTATAAACCTTGGGCTCAACTTGCTCTTCTTCCCGAACCATGATTCCTTTCATCGGCAAGACCTTCAAGAGAACTTTCTCGCCCACCATAAATGATAAATCACGCGCCTTTTGATCCGCGTAACTCTTCTATTTGGATTGTGATGTGCGAAGTCGCTCGTGAATCAACTTTACCTTTTCCAAGGCATCCTCCACCAAATCAATACCATATAACTTTGCCTTGCCGGGCTCAAACCATCCGATGGGTGAATGACATCGTTGACCATATAAAGCTCAAATGGAGCCATCTCGATGCTGGATTTATAACTGTTGTTGTATGCAAACTCGGCCAAAGTCAAGAACCAATCCCACTGCCCTCCGAAGTCAATCACACAAGCTCTGAGCATATCCTCCAAGATCTGAACTGTCCGCTCCGACTGCCCATCGGTCTGTAGATGAAAAGTTGTGCTGAGCTTTACCCAGGTCCCCAACTCACTCTGTACTGCTCTCCAGAAATGCGAAGTAAACTGAGGGCCTCTGTCTGAAATGATGGAAACAGGCACACCATGCAACCGAACAATCTCCTAAATTTAAATCCGGGCCAACCTCTCTGAAGAATACGTAGTCACTACCGGAACAAAGTGTGCCGACTTGGTCAACCTGTCGACAATGACCCAAACTGCATCAAACTTCCGCAAGGTCCACGGCAACCCAACTACGAAGTCCATACTAATGCCTCCCATTTCCACTCAAGTATAGTCATCTGCTGGAGTAGGCCACCTAGCCTCTAATGCTCATACTTAACCTGCTACCAATTTAGGCACCTCGCTACATACTCAACTATGTCCTTCTTCATCCTCCGCCACCAATAATGCTCCCTCAGGTCGCGATACATCTTCGTAGCACCTGGATAAATAGAATACCGAGAACTGTGTGCCTCCTCTAGAATCCTTTCCCTCATTCTGTCAACATTAGGGACACATAGACAACCTTGGAGTCATAGAACTCCACCCTCGCCGATAGTAGCTTCCTTGGCACTACCCTGTAATATCGTCTCTTTGAGAACCAATAAGTGCAGATCATCGAACCAACGAGCCTTGATATGATCGAATAGTGAAGACTGGGCGACGATGTATGCAAGAACTTGGCTAGGTTCTAAAATATCCAACCTCACAAGTCTGTTAGCCAAGGACTGAATGTCCAAAGCTAATGGCCTCTCCTCTGCTAAAATGAAGGCCAAACTACATATACTCTCCGCCATTCTGCTAAAGGCATCTACAACTACATTCGCCTTGCCCGGATGATAAAGGATGGTAATATCATAATCCTTTAGTAACTCAAGCCACCTGCGCTGCCTCAAATTGAGAACCCTCTACTTGAACAAATGCCGCAAGCTGTGATGATCAGCGTAAACCTCACAGGACACCCCATAAAGATAATGCTTCCAGATCTTAGGAGCATGAACAATCGCGGCCAACTCCAAATCATGTACAGTGTAATTCTTCTCATGGGGCTTCAGCTAACGTGAAGCACATGCAATAACTCGCCCCTCCTGTATTAACACAAAACCCAAATCGATGCGTGAAGCATCGCAATACACAGTATACATCCTTGAACCGGAAGGCAACACTAACACCGGTGCTAAAGCAATGCTGTCTTGAGCTTCTCAAAGCTCACCTCACAATTATCGGACTATCAAAATAAAGCACCATTCTGGGTCAATATAGTCAAAGGTGCAGCAATAGGTGAGAAACCCTCCACAAACCGGTGATAATAGCCTGATAACCCCAAGAAGCTCCTGATCTCAGTCGCCGTGGTAGGACGAGGCCAACTCTGAACTACCTCGATCTTCTTGGGATCTACCTTAATACCCTCGCCTAATATAATATGCCCCAATAATGCCACAAAATCTAACCAGAACTCACACTTGGAAAACATAACATATAACTTCTGTTCCCGCAAGGTTTGAAGCACCACTCTCAAATGTTGCTCGTGCTCCTCCATACTACACGAGTAGATCAAAATGGCACCAATGAAGACAATGACAAACAAATCAACGTACAGCCTGAGCACTCGGTTCATCAAGTCCATAAACGCCGCCGGAGCGTTAGTCAAACCGAAGGACATCACTAGAAACTCATAGTGGCCATATCTAGTCCAGAAAGCCATCTTTGGGACATCCGAATCCCGAATCTTCAACTGATTCTACCCCAATCTCAAGTCGATCTTAGGGAACATCTTGGCACCCTGCAACTGGTTAAACAAATCATCAATAGGCAGCAACTGGTACTTGCTCTTAATGGTAACATTGTTCAATTGGCGGTAATCAATGCACATCCGCATAGTCCCATCTTTTTTCTTCACGAACAACACCGGTGCACCCCAAGGTGACTCACTTGGTCTGACAAACCCCTCTGCTAGCAACTCCTCAAGCTGTTCTTTCAATTCCATCAACTATTTCGGAGCCATGCGACGGTAGAATAGATATAGACTAGGTACATAGTACCCAAATCAATACATAAATTGATATCACGATCTGGTGGCATGCCAGACGATCAGAGGAACACATCGGAGAACTCCCGAACCACGGGCAGTGAATCAATCGTCGAATTCTCTACAGTATTATCCCGAACATAAGCTAGATAAGATAGACAACCCATCTCGACCATGTGTGGATCCTTCAGAAAAGAGATAAGTCGACTAGATGCACTGGCAGACAAACCCTTGCACTCTAATCTAGGCAACTCTGGCATCGTCAAGGTAACAATTATGGCATGCCAATCAAGGATGGCATGGTATGGAGATAACTAGTCCATCCCTAGGATGATCTCAATGTCGGTCATATCGAGAAACAAAAGGTCCGCTTTGGTCTCATTACCGTAGAAAATAACAATGCAGGACCGATAGATCTGGGCTACAACCACAAAATCTCCCACCGGCATGGACATATATACAAGAGTACCCAAGGACTCACAACGAACTCCCAAGAAATGAGCAAACAGAGATGAAACATATGAATATGTAGACCCTGGATCAAATAGTACCGAAGCATCCCTATTACAGACAGAAATAATGCCTGCGATCACGGCATCTGAGGCCACTGCATCTGGCCTAGCAGGGAAAGCATAGAACCTAGCTAGAGCACCGACTGACTGGCATCCACCTGACTGGCGTGCAACTTGCTGGCCTTCACCTAACTAGCCTCCACCTCTAGGACGACCCCTACCCACCTGCCCTCTGCCTCTAGGCAGCCGGACGGCTGGTGCGGCTGGTGCTGTAATCATTGGATGATAACCCTGGTACACTGCCTTGCCCCGAAGCCTGGTGCAAAACCTCTTCATGTGGCCAAGATCCCCACACTCGTAACAACCTCTCGGAGTAGTAGACTGCTGACCTAAAGACTGACCTTGATGGCCTGACCCACTGGAGGAACCGTGTATAACTAGTGGATTGTAGGAGCTCTCTAGAATGGCTTTGAAGTAGGGCCGCACAGGAGCATCCTGATAAGGCGGCGGTGTTCGATATGTGGGCCTGCTAGGCTGACCTCTCCCAAATTGACCTTTTCCCCCAGACAGAACACCATTGAACCCTCCAAAATAACGAAACTGTTTGTCCCGTGGCATCTGCTCTCGGCTCCACTGACGAACACCCTCAATCCTTCGAGCTATCTCCACAACTACCTCATAAGAAGTCCCCATCTCAACCTCTCGAGCCATGGTGGCCTGGATACTAGAGTGCGAACCTGCAACAAACCTCTGCACTCTCTCTACATCGGTGGGAAGTATCATAAGTGCGTGGCGATACAACTCAAAAAACTGAAACCGCAACTCTTCCCTCCAATAGGGTGGAATATACCTATCCATAAAAATACATGTGAATTGGTCCCAAGTCAAGGGAGGAGAACCTGCAAGTCTGTCGAGTAGATATGACTGCCACCTACTATGGGCCCTGCCCTCTAGCTACAAAGTAGTAAAGTCCACTCCATGAGACTCCAATATCCTCATGTTGTGCAGTCTATCCCTGCACCGATCAATAAAGTCCTGGGGGTCCTCATGTTGCTCACCTCCAAAGACAGGAGGATGAATCCTGGTCCATCTATCCAATAACTTCTGCGGCTCGCCGGCCGCAGCTGGCCAGGGCTCAGGTACAGCTGCTGCAACTGGCTGGGCTCCGCGGGTGGTGCACCCGGGGTCTAATACACGGCATCTGCAAAACCTGGAGGCTGAGCGGTAGGGGTATGTGCTCCCCCTCCCGCCTGAGATGTGGCTGGGTCCGCTGGAAATAAACCAGCTTGAGTTATAGTATCCATGAACCGCAGCATACGACCCATGACCTCCTGGAATCCTGGCGCAGACATAAAATCCGCTAAAGGTAGCTCAGGTACAGGCACCTTGCCTTGCTCCTCAATAATACGATCCTCTACTGGATCCACTGGTGGCATAACTGGAGCAACTCTAGGACGCCCTCGTCCTCTACCACGAGCCGGAGCCCTCCTTCGGCCTCCGCCTCGGCCTCTAGCAACAGGGGGAGCAGCTCTTCAATGGTCGGAAACATCCACTGCGCGTGTTCTAACCATCTGTGAGAGAATAAGAGAAAGATACTTAGTACAACATTAACTGCATGATAGGAGATGAAGAAAGAGTAGTTTCCATACACCCTATAGCCTCCGGAAGATAAGCAAGGACATCTCTGCACCCACCCGCAAGACTGTATTAGGCTTGCTCATAACTTGTGAGACCTACGTGAACCTAGTGCTCTAATACCATGTTGTCACGACCCAATTTCCCTATAGGCCGTGATAGTGCCACACTTCGCCGCTAGGCAAGCCAACGGTGAACTAGCCATGTATTTATTCTTTTCAAAATTTTTGAAATTGTTGATTTTTAATTATTAAACAAGTGAGAGGTGAGAAATTTAATAAAAAAAGTGTAAAAAATTATAAGAACAAGTGTAGTGAAATAAATAATCAAAATCATCAAGTGTCTACTAGTAATATTCCAAGACCTAGTGTCACAAGTGTATGAGCTACTAGTAGAATATACAAAATACTAACTACTGTCTGAAATAAAGTAGACAAAAAGTAAATACAAAAGAGAGACTTCGGGTGATGCAGAACAGACTCGGAAGGCAGCTCACCACTAAGTCTCGGAGTATCAGGAGTGCGCGCAGGGATAACTACCAGATGCACCTACCTCAGATCCTGCACGGTTAGTGCAGAAGTGTAGCGTGAATATATAAACAACATGTACCCAGTAAGTATCAAGTCTAACCTCGAAGAAGTAGTGACGAGGGGTCGACAGTGACACTTACTATTGGCCAACAAATAAAATACAGAAATTCTAAATGAGAATGGATTATGTAAACAATAATAATAACTCAATAACAAGTAGTGAATAAATAATTCTTCGACTAAAAGTGACTTCCAAATCAATTTGTGCAATTAAATAATTATAATTTCTCAAGCCATAACCTAATACCAAGTGGACTTAAGCTCCGAGTATTATCACGCGCGATTTATGCCGAGGTCCTACGGCCCGATCTCAATAATATACAGTGTGCACTACCGAGGGTCGAACGGCACGAACCATAGATGCATCTATTAACCTACCGAGGCGAACAACCCGCTCCCATGAGAGTAGAGGAACTTACCTCACTCACGAAAATACTTGCGACGCGAGTGGACATGGATTTCTCAAAGTTATTATATAATTCTTCAATTCTTTCCAAAAATCATAAGTCTAAACTGGAGACTTTAAATCTTAATATCCTTAATCTCAGCTCTACTTAAGACAACTAATGTGTATAATCAATGTAGTAGTGCAAACAAAGCATGATGTAAATCTAAAACTACCCGGACGTCACATGAAATGTAGCTACGCACGAACTCTCGTGACCTAGTGCGTACATATCTCCCCACACAAGTAATTCACAACAAAACACACCTAAGGGGATAAGTTCCCTCTTACAAGGTTTGGCAAGAGACTTATCTCCTCTCAAAGCTCACTTTCCAGCCCACAAATTCTTTCTAAAGCCTCAACTCGGTGTCGAACAATCTGAAACTTGTCAAATGTTATATAAATTAATCAATACATGTTCAAAAGTTCATAATTTAACTATTAGAGTAATTACCCAACACAAATTGGAAGATTCCTAAAATTTACCCCCGGGCCCACGTGCCCAGATTCCGGGAACTTTTGAAGATAAACGTTACCCACAACCTCACGAACTCAAATATATAATTCTCACCTAATTCCATAATTATTTTTGTGGTTATATCTCATTTTTGTCAAAACATAGGTTTCTGAACTAAACCCATAATTCCCACAATTTTACATGTTAAAATCTACCCATAACCTATGTATTAAACTCATCTTATATAGAAATTACTTACCTCAAAGTTCTAGGTGAAAACTCCTCTCCAAGAGCTCCAAAATCGCCCAAGAGATGAAAGAAAATGAGCTAAAATAGCCTAAGTCCCGTTTTTAAAAGTTGTTTCTGTCCAAGGGTTCTTATATGCAATCGCGAGTGGGCCTCCGCGATCGTGAAAGCCAAAAGGCCAAACCCAGAAAATATACCCTTTGCTAACATGGAGAAGGTCACGCGAACACAAAGGCTTAGCCAGCCTGCCCATCACGAATGCGATGGCCTCTTTGCAAATGCGAAGGACAAAGGATGACCCTCCCTCCCCAGCAGGCCTCTCACTTCGCGAACACGAAGGCCTGCGTGCGAAAATGAAGGCCAGTGGCCTAGAGCTTCGCGAACACGGTCTCCATCTTGCGAACGCGTAGTGCGATAGTCCACCCATCTCCATCACCTTTACCGCGAAGGCGAGGGTCCGTTCGCGTTTATGAAGAAGGAAACCAGAACTGAAAAATCTGGTGTTTTCAACTTAACTTTGGGCGGTCAGAAACACACCCGAGCCACTTGGGACCCCATCCAAATGCACCAACAAGTCCATAAACATAAAACGGACCTGCTTGAACTCTCAAAACGCATAAAACAACACCAAAACTAAGAATTTCACCCCAAAACCAAATTGAATCTAATTATGAACTTCAAGTTTCCAATTCGCTCCGAATGCACCGAATTATACTTAGACTACTCGGAATGACAATAAATTTTGCGTGCAAGCCTTAAATCACTATATAGAACTATTCCCAGGCTCGGAATCCCAAACGGACCTCGATAAACCAATTCCCACTTCAAACCGAATTTAAAGAACTCTAAAACCTTCAATGTGCCAACTTTCACTATTAAGCGCCGAAACACTCCCGGGTCATCCAAAATGCAATTCGAACATATGCCCAAGTCTAATCATCATACAAACCTATTGGGAACGTCAAATCCCAGTTTCAAGGTCGTTTACTAGAAATGTTGACCCAAGTCAAACTTAACCTTTAAAAGCCAATATTAAGGAATTAGGTGTTCCGATTTCAACCTGAACCCTTCCAAATCTCGAACTAACCATCCCCGCAAGTCATAAAATAGTTAAAGCACATACGGGGAGTCTTATTTAGGGGAACAGGGATCTAGAAAGCAAAACAACCGGTCGGATCGTTAAATTCTTCACCTCTTAAACAAATGTTCGTCCTCAAATGGGTCTAGAATCATACATGGATTTCCGAATAAGTGTGGATATCTTCTCCACATGTCCTCCTCGACCTCCCAAGTCGCCTCCTCGACTAGTTGGCCCCTCCACTAAACCTTTACCGCAGATATCTTCTTGGACCTCAACTGGCGAACCTGTATCAACAATGGCAACTTGCTCCTCCGTATAACCCAGGCTCTCATCTAGGTGAACCGTGCTGAAGTCTAACACATGCGACCTATCAGCATAATACCCCCGGAGCATAGATACATGGAAAATCAGATGAATTCCTCATAGACTAGGAGTCGAAGCAAGCGCAAAAGCAACCTCCCCAACTCGTCTCAACACCTCAAATGGACTACCTTGGGCTCAACTTGCCCTACTTCCCGAACCTCATGATTCCTTTCATCGGCAAGACCTTCAAGAGAACTTTCTCGCCCACCATAAATGATAAATCACATGCCTTTTGATCTGCGTAACTCTTCTATTTGGATTGTGCTGTGCGAAGTCGCTCCTGAATCATCTTTACCTTTTCCAAGGCATCCATCACCAAATCAATACCATATAACTTAGCCTCGCCGGCTTAAACCATCCGATGGGCGAACGACATCGTCGACCATATAAAGCTCAAATGGAGCCATCTCCATGCTGGACTGATAACTGTTGTTGTATGCAAACTAGGCCAGCCGATCCCAATGCCCTCCGAAGTTAATCACACAAGCTCTGAGCATATCCTCCAAGATCTGAACTGTCCGCTCCGACAGCCCGTCGGTCTGTAGATGAAAAGCTGTGTTGAGATCTACCTAGGTGCCCAACTCACTCTGTACTGCTCTCCAGAAATGCGAAGTAAACTGAGGGTCTCTGTCTGAAATGATGGAAACAGGCACACCATGTAACCGAACAATCTCCTAAATGTAAATCTGGGCCAACCTCTCTGAAGAATACGCAGTCACCATCGGAATGAAGTGTGCCAACATGGTCAACCTGTCGACAATGACCCAAACTGCATTAAACTTCTGCAAGGTCCACGGCAACCCAACTACAAAGTCCATATTAATGCACTCCCATTTCCACTCAAGTATAGTCATCTGCTGGAGTAGGCCACCTAGCCTCTAATGCTCATACTTAACCTGCTACCAATTTAGGCACCTCGCTACATACTTAACTATGTCCTTCTTCATCCGCCGCCACCAATAATGCTCCCTCAGGTCGCGATACATCTTCGTAGCACCTGGATGAATAGAATACCGAGAACTGTGTGCCTCCTCTAGAATCCTTTCCCTCATTCTGTCAACATTAGGGACACATAGACAACCTTGGAGTCGTAGAACTCCACCCTCGCCGATGTAGCTTCCTTGGCACTACCCTG